>NC_060277.1:13532892-13646285 GCF_021613505.1 Equus quagga
CAGGTGCCAATCCTTAAAAAAAAAAAAAAAAGGAAGATTGGCAACAGTTGTTAGCCTAGGTGCCAATCTTTAAAAAAAAAAAAAAAGAGTACAGCCTACATTGCTGTTTACCTAACACAGAATCCATCTTAACACCTTTCCTCCTAACAGAACTCAATCTTTTTAATCTGTTTTTATTGTGGTAAAAAACAGATTACATGAATTCTACCCTATTAACAAATTTTTAGTTGTACAGTATTGTTAACTATATGCACATGGTTATAGAGCAAATCTCTAGAACTTTTTCATATTGCATGACTGAAACTATACCTGTTGAACAGCAACTCCCCACTTTCCCTTCACACAGCCATAGGCAACCGCTTTTCTGCTTTCTGCTTCCGTGAGTTTGACTACTTTAGATATCCCACGTAAGTGGGATAATGTAGTATTTATTCTTCTGTGACTGGCCTATTTCATTTAACATAATGTTCTCAAGGGTCATTCATGTCATAGCATACGGCAAGAATCCTCATTTTTTAAGGATCAATAATCTTCCATTGTATGCATTTTCTTTATCCATTCATAAATTGGTGGACACTTGGGTTGTTTCCACATCTTGGCCATTATGAACAATATCTCTTTTGAATATATACCCAGAATTGGAACCGCTGGATCATATGGACGCATCCCATAAGTTTTGATATGTTATGTTTTCATTTTGATTTGCCTCAAGATATTTTCGAATTTCTCTTTTGATTTCTTCTTTGATCCATTTCTTGTCTAATTTCCACACATTTGGGTGTCTTCCAGTTTCCCCTCTGCTGTTGATATCTGGTTTCATTCCATTGTGGTCGGAAAAGATACTTGGTATGATTTCCGTCCTAAATTTTTTAAGACTTATTTAGTGACCTAATATGTGATCTGTCCCGGAGAATATCTGTGCATGCTTGAGAAAAATGTAGATTCTGCTGCTGTTGGGTGGAACAACCTGTATACGTCTGTTACATTCATTTGGTCTATAATGTTGTTCAGTTTCCTTATTGGTCTTCTGTGTGTATACTCTATCCATTATTGAAAGTGGAGCTTTGAAATCTTTTCTTACTATTATTGTGTTGCTGTCTATTTCTCCCTTCAATTCTGTCAATGTTTGCTTCTTATATTTGGGCACTCTGATGTTGAGTGCATATACGTTTGTAATTATCATATTTTCCTGATGAATTGACCCTTTTATCATTATGTAATGTTTTTGTCTCTTGTGACAGTTTTTTACTTAAATGTCAATTTTTTCTGATATAAATATGGCCATCCCTGTTGTCTTCTGGTTACTATTTGCATGGTATATGTTTTTCCATACCTTCACTTTCAGCCTATGTGTATTCTTAAATCTAAAGTAAGTATCTTATAGACAGCACATAGTTGGATCTGGGTTTTTTAATCCATTCAGCCATTCTATGCCTTTTGACTGGAGAATTTAATCCTTTTACATTTAAAATAATTACTGTTAAGGAACACTTACTATTGCCACTCTTTTAATTATTTTTCTGTCTGTCTTGTACTGTTTCTGTCCCTCTTTTCCTCTCTTGCTCTCTCCCTTTATATGTTGGGATATTCTGTAATGGCATGCTTTGAATTCTTTCTCGTTTTCTTTTGTGTATCATTTTTAGGAATTTTCTTTGTGTTGTCATGAAGCTTACATATAACATCTTCTGAATATAACAATCCATTTTCACCTGATAACAACTTAACTTCAATCACATATAAAAACTCTACCGTTTTAATTCTCACTCCTCCCACACACATTTTATCTTATTGACGTCACAAATTTCATTTTGCATATTTTGTATCCACTAACATTCTTAGAGTTATAGTTATTTTTTATACTTTTGTCTTTTAAGTTCCACCCCGAGGAAAAGTGGTTTCTGTGCCACCATCATGGTACTATAATATTCTGTATTTATCAACTTATTTATTTTTATCAGCAAGCTTTGTGCTCCCGTGTTTTCATGTTGCTGTCTAACATCCATTTGTTTTGATTTGAAGAACTGTCCTTAGAATTTCTTGTAAGGCTAGTCTGGTAGTAATGAATTCCCTCTGCTTTTGTTTATCTAGGAAAGTCTTTATTTTTCCTTCACTTTTGAGAGAGAGTTTTAGTGAATAAATGTTCTTGTTTGGTAGCTTTTTATTTGCTAGTGATGAGATTAGTTGGGTTTAGGCCAATGAACCTCAAGGAAAGGGTTGCTATTGTTGGAAGGTTCTGGGAAAGTCTGCCTTGCTCTTCTGAGAGAGCATTTAGAAGCAATATTCTCTCTCCTTCTTCATCTGAACAAGGAAGTATGAAGCTCAGTCGCTACTAGCAGGCATCCTAGAACCATGAAGGAACTTTCTTTAGGTTGAAGCCCAAACTTTACGGCTGCACAGAGAGATCAAAGGAACCTAAATCCTTCATAACATATTTGGTTCATTGAATCAGTCAATACTAAAGCCCACCCTTAACTTTGGATTTCATGCAATATGAATCCTTATGTATAAGTTTGAATCACATGTTCTCATAGCTGCAGACCAAAGCATATGGGATGAGCTGGAGGATGTCATTAATATCTGTAAGGCTCAGTGCCCTGATCTATAGGGTTCTTATCCTGATTAAATATTATAATGTTTACAAAGCTTCTATCATAGTGCCACACACATTCAGCTCTCAATAATTTTTTGTTCCCTCTCCTTCCTTGTATACTGAGACTTAGCATTTGTTCTCCACATACCCTTAGATTTATAAAGAAAAGTGCTTCCTTTTCTCATTTTCTGAGGTAAAAACAAATCTTCCATGGTTCCCAGGCAGAAAGAGTACAATTCCTCCAACTGAAAAATGTTTATTCTCTTTCGTGCCCAGTAACAAAACTAATCCAAATCCCTTGTTAATTCCCACCCCTATACCCCAGCCCCAATTTTTCTACAAAATTTTAAATTTATGTGCCCAAGATAAATGTTAGTCATTATGTTATAAAAATTGGGGTATAGAAACATAGAATCCAGAGTAGACAGTTCATGTTCCAAGTCTTAGACCAGAAAGAGTGTTCTGTCAGCCAACTATACATAAAAGCAAAGGAGCAAATGTACCAACATGATAGGCACTGGGCTAAACCACTGGGTTTAAGTCAGCCAAAAATACATCAATGCACATGCAAAAATGGTGGAGGATTTGAGGTCCTTCAGATTACCATTTGTAGTTCAAGGAATCGATTGATTTGGTAAGTTCTGCCCTACAAATTGTGATTTAAACTTCCATCTTTTTTCAGAGACCTTGGAGTATCAATCAGATGGACACCATGCCAGGTAATAAGCTACAACATGTTTAAGTTGATACAATAAAAGTTTAGTATTTCATATCCCCTTGTGAAAGATTTGTGCCTTTATGAACTATATCATTTATATGGTTTGTGGAGTCTTTGAATAAATGACACCAATACAGATAGTGTCCATTGTGTAACATAGAGAAGATTTTTAATTTTGTGTATTGTCAGGCAGTGTTTATGATACTTTAAGACTTCCACATAGCTAGTGACAATTATAATTGAAGAGACAGCTAGCTCTAATATAACTCTACTATGGATTTTTGCTCTCAAAACACATTATCAAAGACATTTTTTTCCAACTTAACACACATCACTGTCCTTTAGTTGTGGATTTAGCTTCCTCCAAGTTGTTTTTAGTTCTACTTAAACATTTTCTTTTTAAACAAGAGTTAACACTCTTTTAAGCCACTCCAATGAAGCATGTAATTTAGGATACACGGTTTCAAGCAATATTGACCATGTTACTTTTTAATCCATCAATGTTCATAGCTTTTGAAATGGACCAAAACTCTTGTGGAAAATAAGCCTTCAAATCTAACACAGAAAGTTCTAATTCAGTAGTACATCAACCTGGCTACTCCCTACGTATATCTATTGTTGCTAATAAGGCGCTTTTAAGAAGCTCATTAACTCTACTAGACTGTTTAACTGTAACTCACAAGGATCGTGTACTTAGCCTGCACACGGATAGCTGTTCCTGCAATAAATTACTGATTTAGATCTGTCTCACTTATTTTACTCCATATCGTACTTGTCTTCTAGATCTCTGATATAAGCTTCCAATTTAGGAGAAAAATATTATAATAGGTCAGTAGGTTAAGAATTAACATAGCTTAACACAATTTTATATCAACTCAAGTATTTCTTAAATATCTTAGCACCAGGCTAAATTGGGAAAAGAGTAATAAGGAAATTATAAGGCATAGTTCCTATTGTAAAATTTACTTGAGAAAAGAGAATAAAAGCTGTGAAGTTACATACTTTTTATATACATACCTATATGTACTATATAGAGAGAGTTTAGAGCTATAGTTGTATATTGTTATACAGTTATAGATAATTATTATTTATACTTAAATAACAGTTTTAATATGCCTCTAAGTGTAATATCATGTATAATACATATTATTATATTATAATTTAATATTATATTTACATATATACATTTATGTATATACATTACATATATACTTCAATGCACATAAATGTATATTATATAGTATACCTTACGTTGTCTATAGTAGTATAGCTATATGATAAAGTACCAAAATTGAGTTGTTTTATTCATTCACTCAACAAATATTTTTGGAGTAGAACAGAGGTTGGCAAACTTTGTCTGTAAAGAGTCACATAGAACATATTTGAGGCTTTGCAGGCTGTACAGTCTCTGTTGGAATCATTCTACTCTGCTCTTCTACAATATGCAAACGAGTGGACATGGCTGTATTCCAGTAAAACAGAAGCCCTCTCTGTAGCCTACAAGTCTCTGCATGACCTAGCCTCTTGTTTGCTTGCTGTCGTCATTGAACCCTGGCTTGCTCACAGGCACAAGGACTTCTTGTTTGTGGCCACCACCACAAGGCTTATTATTTGTTTCTACCTGGAATTCTCTTTTCCCAGGTAGCTGTATGACTGTTTCCTGGCCTCCTTCAAGTCCTTGCTCAAATATCACCTTCTGAATGAGGTCTTTCTGACCTTCACTGCCGTGGTATGTAATATGGAGACCTCCCTACAGCATCGTCCAACATTCTATATTTTGCTGCATGGCATGATTTAGCCCAGTGGTTGGGAAGACCGTAAACTCTGGAGGAAGAGTGTCCAAGTTGAATTCTTGTTCTTTTACTACTGGCCATGCGACTTTAGGCTAATTATTTAATCTCTATGACTCACCTTCCTTTATCCATCAAATGAGCATACTAACAGTATATAACTCAATGGATCTGTTTGAAAGAGTTAGTTAATATATAGTTAGTTTAATATACATAAAAGGCCAAATTAATATTGAACTCACTGAAATTTCCAAAATAATAGAGGAATAAAAAGAAATCATACAACAGAAGGCAGGGAAGCAGAAAAATAAGAAAAGGAAAAAGGGGAAAAGCAGAAAACACAAAATAAGTTGCAAAGATAAGTTCATATCATTAACCATTAATTATAATCATTAGATCCAATATGTGTGAATGGATTAAATCCATCTATTTAAAAAAAACAGGTTGTTGGGTTAGATTTTTGAAAGAAACCCAACTCTTCTGTTGAGAAGAGAAACATCCAGAACACCCACACACATGCACACACTTGCACACATTTACATATGCACCACATTGAACATAAAATGATGGGAGAAGATATATTTTATAGAAACTAACCAAAAGAAAGCTGAGGTAGCATGTTAATTTTAGATAGGATGTAAGTTAAGGCTAAATCCATTAAAAAACATAAAGAGGTACATAAAAATAAAAGTACAATTCCATCAAAAAGATGGAATGATGATGAACTTGTATGTACCTGTCTTAGTCCATTCAGGTTACTATAACAAAATACCACAGACTGGATGGCTTATAAACAGCAAACACTTATTTCTCACAATTCTGGAAGCTGGAAATCTGGGATCAGGGTGCCATTATGGTTGGATGAGGCCCTCTTCCAGGTTACAGAATTGTACCTTCACATGGCAGATGGGGCCAGGGAGCTCTGGGCTCTCTTTCATAAGGGCACTAATGCCACCCATGAGGGCTCCACCCTCACGACCTAAGCACCTCCCAAAAGTGTCACCTCCTAATACCATCACATTGGCTGTTAGGATTTCAACCAGTGAATTTGGGAGGAGACACAAATATTCAGATCATAGAAGCACCAAAGAGATATGTGCAAGGTTTTTATCATAGCACTATTTATAATAGCAAAAAATATGGCATATTAACTTATTAGAAATCATGAAACAAGAAAAAAATACAAATTAAAAATGTATTTTATATGTCATGTTTATATACATGTAAATTATGTATATAAGATTACATTTGCATAGACAAAGAAACTAGAAAACTTTCATCAAACATTTAGCAATAGCTGTTATTTCTGGATGGTAGAATTCCAAGTGATGTTAATTTTTAAATTTTTTTCTTAAAATGTTTTTTCCTAATTTAATATAACGGACATTATTACATATATTTTTTAAAATGAGGGAAATAAGTAATTTTTAATTTAAAGGTTTACCAGTAAATCACAGCAGTTTAAATACATCTGCATCATGACATCAACGTTAATTTTTACTTTCTGGAAGGAACTGTTCATTAGAGTGCTTGTAGAACAGCACTGACAATCGAAGTTGGTTCCATTCATGTTTCTATTCCTTGTTACCTCTAATCTTAGTTCAGTGCATCAATTTAAGCCATAGACTCATGGAAGAAACTCTTCACATATTTACTGAGAACATAAATATTCATTAGTGAGTCTTATTTCCCTCCAGGGTAACCTCAATCTATATCACCACCACCAGCTCCAAGCTCTCAGTTTCCACACTTCAATTTTGCAGATTTGAGGGTATATTATTTATGTTTTCACACATACATTCTAAACATTCTGGATGATGTGAAAACACACTGCTCTCATTATCGCTCATTGAAATCATTTTGCACAATGCCGTAAGAGAAATGGTTTGAGAAGGAACAAAATTGATTTCAGTTGTTACATTTATTTTTCTTTTTTGCTGAGGAAGATTCACCCTGAGCTAACACGTGTTTCAATCTTTCTCTGTTTTGTATGGGAACCACTGTCACAGCATGGCCACTGATAGACTGGTGTAGGTCTGTGCCTGGGAACTGAACCCAGGCCACTGAAGTGGAGGGGGCTGAACTTAACCACTAGGTCACTGGGGCTAGCCCCAGTCATTACATTTTAAAGCTCTAACTAGAAATATCTGGCTAATTTTTTTTAATACTATGTTGTGAAGACCACTCTATTGTCACACTAAAGGGAGATTTTCTGCACCGATGAGTGGTGCTTTCTTAAATAGCCACCTCATCTCAGATGCTTGCCTAAGCTTTTTTTCTCTCTCTCTGTCTCTCTCTCTCTCTCTTTCTGATTCTCTTTCTCATCCCCGTTCTTAAGCAGTGGGTTAGTCTTGAGCTATGGAAAAGAGAGACGTGCTACACAGTAGATAAAATTAGAATTTTGATTTACACTAGCTTTTCTTTTTTAATATCTAAAAATAACTGGAAAGCTATGGAATCTTTCCAAAATGCTGATAAGGGATAGGAAAGATTGCTCCTGGAGAGTGTGTGTGAGTGATGGTATTAGGAAACAAGAAAACCTGTTTCCTGGTTGTACACTACTGAGTTCAATCCATGTAAAGACCTAATTAAAATTCATTCCTAAGGTCTGGATTATCATCATCAGTCCAGTGCAGGTCATGCTTACTGTGCTCCACACAGGCCTTTGTTTCAGGGGTGCTTCCAACTTGACATAAGCTCTGAAAGTCTTTCCTGTAGGTTTAGGGTATCTAATCGCCACTTTGTCTCCACCCAAGGAGCTGCACTGCAGTCTTCAAGATGGCAAAGTTCCACAGTAATTGGATGTTACAAAGAGAGGAATTCACCCTTACTTAAATGTTCTTACTAAGTCAATCCTTTTGTGCATTATTCCTTCTTCTTAGGGTAAATTACCATCTGTGAAAATTGACTTCCATACGATTGTTCCCCAGTTCTCCAGGGATGTCCATATATGTTTGATTCTCAGATGTGAATATAGTTTGAGCTTAAGCTAGAAGTCCCACTATACCAGTCAAAATCTATACTTTATTAAGTTTCTTAAACTGGATTTTTTTTAAAATAAAAGGAGCTACCAGAAAATAGTTCAATTCACACAAGATGGCTAAAATTATAATTGAAAACATGCATTTAAATATGTGCACACATATGACATAATATCTTACCCCACTAGGTGTATACAATGATAATTTTTAGATTTACAGTCACGTGCCACATAACGATATTTTGGTCAATGACAGACCACTTATATGACAATGGCCCCATAAGGTTAGTACCATATAGCCTAGGTACGTAGTATAGTAGGCTATACCATCTAGATTTGTGTAAGTACACTCTATGATATTCACACAATGACAAAATCGCCTAATGACACATTTCTCAGAATATATCCCTGTCATTAAGCGACACATGACTATATATCATTGTGGAAGTGATGTCAAGATAACCCTTTACAAAAACATCAATACTCTTTCAATAACACCAACAACAAATACTCTTTCCATCTTTTGCTGACATTTCCTGATTCTTGTGAGAGCAACCAACAGATTTTTTCATTTCAAAACCTCCCACGCTACAGTTGTTTGACAGGCACTTAAAAGGCCATTGTAGGTAATGGGCTGTCCCAGGTACTACAGCGATGGACAGAGGCACTAGATTAGCATATAAACTACAAATGAGTTATGTATGGAAATGGATAGAGAGCATGGTTAAAAATCATTTCAAAATGAAAACCTAGATCTGTCTTTGCAAACCACATGCCTGGTGACATCTATATTGTAATAGAAAAGCTTGATCTGTACTTAATATTCAGCTTTTGACACTTGGTTTCACTGCTCGTCATTGATTCTCACATTTTAAAGAAAACTTTTTTTTCTGTCTTCCTATCTATTCAGTTATCATTATTTATACTCACCAAATCACCCTCAATAAATCTAAATGTATATATTTATGTCAGAATGTGCATAATTGGGTACATTTATGCATACATGAATGTCCAATAATAACAGCTGTGCCCGAAAAGACTAGTTTCCAAGTGGGACCTGTGAGAAATAAAGAGAAGGAGACAATTAGGTAACTTAAGAACCTGCTATCTGACAAAACTAAAGCACCATTGATAAATTATCTCATTTAATTGCCATACTATATGAAGATTTCTAATATGTCCCCATCTTGCTAAGGAGGAAACTGAAATTCAGAGAGATAAAGAACTTGCTAAAATATACACACTAGTTACAAAAACGGGCTCCAAGGCTAGGTCCACCTCCAAAATCCTTATTCTTTAAATTCTACAATGATTCCTCTCTTTTATGCTTGTATTCAAATAGAATGTGGGACGTGTGTATTTGCCTGAATACATTTTTCTTTGAAAGACACTGAGAATAGTAGATGTTTGCACATACACAGACTGCATGATCACAAAGTCTGAGAACATAAAATAGATTATCCCAAAACACAAATCTTATCCAGCACAAGGTTTTACTGATGATTAGCAAAAGATGTTACAAGTGAAGTGACAGGTCCAGTGTCAATAGAGCAAAGGCCTTGAACTGGCAAGACACAGATTCCCGAGTCCATTTCCCACCCTGGGGTATGTTGTTCCAAGATAATGAGTTAACTGAGGTCAAGTTCAGCTAGAGGAAATCCTTTAGTTTTGGGGTCTGTGCCCTCATGTATTGTGCTAGTCATCTAGCTCTGTTCTGTCTATATAACTAACTTCCCTGTTTCAGCGCAGCTGTGGTCCATATAGCATTTGTTTACAATAAACAGACTGAATGACTAGGTATATGCTTCTAAATGCATTCCTAGGTCAGTAATCAGGACATTACAAGTGGAACACCCTCATTTATCTTCTAGCTAATAAATTCCTTTAGTCAGTATTAGAAAGGACTTCAAGTAGTAGTCCAAATGACATTAGATGTTGAGAAGGAAAGAAGATATAATGTACAGTGACTCCTGTTAACTCTTTCTCTCTGCAGACTTTATTGTGCAAAGATTGGCTATAATTTGCATCTGGATCTCAAAAAGCGTGGAGAGACAGATATATTCTTCTGCCTGAAAACAGAGGCTGGTTATGATTATCTATATAATGTATGTGTAGATTTATAGTAGTTGACTACATTTACCAATCATTTTTGGTATAATAAAGCTCTTGCAGAATTAAGATCTTATGTTACTGATTACCATTTTAATGTGTCTGTGAAAGAGCTTCTGAGAGTCTGCCTAGAGGAAACAAGAGGTCCTGGAAAGGCTCTCAGAAATATTCATCCTTCTGAGTTATGCCAATTAAAGACTATTGAGTTTTCAAGACCTCTCTTTGGACCATCAGTCATTCACATCTAAACATGAATTAATCAGTTAATTTTGATGTGTTCCTTGCTATAGATTAGCACATCTAATAGAAGAAGAAAAGTATAAGTAAACTAGACGTAGTTTTGGGAAAGAAAGGCCTGAATAGGGTCTCAGAGTAGGCAATGTGACCATCTAATTTGGGGAGGATGGAGAAAATCAGAAAATACCAATACAGAAAAGAAAAGAGAAAGAGAACTAGGAAGATACTCAACACAAATACAGTGTCCTAGAGTTTTGACAATGGCAAAACTTGATGGTGTCCCCAAGACCACTGAAATCAACATCCTGGCCATCACATGTTGTTGGTCCTTGCATACATTGTTCTCCACTCTGCCTGGATTTGTCTTGTCAGTTGAGGAGTAATAGCTTTATAAAGTCAATATCTCTGTATAGAAATAGAGCCATTAAAGTTTCTCTTCAGTCCTTTTGTCAATTCAGAAATACAGGAAATATATTATTAGCTATAAGTAGTAAATAATAAGAGAAGTTGACTTTGGTATAAACGCAATTTAGACTGAAGGAGATATTGTGTCTATAACTGAAACAGAATGCTCTGTGATTAGAAAGGAACAAAGGGGGTAAATTTTAAAAATCAAGAGAATTAAAAATATGATTACTGAAATAAAAAAATCAACTGAAAATTAGGCGATAAAATGGAGATAATCTCCCAGAAATCAGAACAGTTAAAAAGAGGTGAAAATATGAGAGAAAAGATAAAAACTTAAAAACCTTAGAAGACCATCCATGCCATCAGACATGTAAGTAATTGAAATCTAGAAAGAGAAAATGAAGAAAAGGAGGGAAGGAAGTTATTATTTAAACAATAAAACCAAATATCCCAGAGTGAAAGTATGTCAAAAGGCTCTAGACCAAGGTAACAGCATTGAATGAAAAAACAAAGCACACCACCACATTATAAAGCCATAGCACATCAAGAATAAAGAGAATGTTTTTAAAACTTCCAGAGGATTAAACTGATCACTCACAAAGTTCTGTATGAAAATTTCATTCCTGAAACCTGCTAGATATCCTGGAACCTGGTAGACATAGAGTAATCTCTTCAGGGTTCTGATGAAACGCTTTTTCATTCTAGGAGTCCAAAACAAGACAATTATCAATCTTTTTGAAGATAAAATTGAGACATTTTCTCATATGCAGGGCCCCTGAAAATTTACCTCCGCACACTTCTCCTTAGGACATCATTTAAGGCAATGAGCTCCAGATCAAAAAAAGTCTCAATCAGGAAAAAGTACAGCCGACGCTTTTTGAATAGCTCATCTTTCCATTCTTCCTGGTTTGTTTGTTTGTTTGTTTTTGGGTGTCTACTTCTCTCCCAGATGGTCTTGGAATGGTGGTCCTAGCTCCTACCTTGTGGGTAAATTTTGATTTAAATTCTGATTAAACCAATCAAGCTAATTCTATTGCCTTCACCAATAATTGGCTTAGGAGTGAGACAAGAGCAGAAGTCTGCAGGTTAGCTTCTGGAGAAGGTTTCGTTAATCCTGAAACCCAGAAGTAAAAAAGAGCCTGGATATTTCCATGCCTATGAGTGATGCTTAGAATCGTGGCAGCCATGTTGGCACACCTACAGCTGCAAGACAGCTGGAGAAAGACAACATGATGAGGATGGCTGAGCAGAAAGATGGAAAGTAATTACATCCTTGTTTTCAGTTAGTTGCTGAATTAACCCTGAAATCACTACATCTCAGGGCTTCTTTCACGTGAGGCTATTATTTTTGTAATTACTTAAGTCATCTGGATGTAGTTTTCTCTTACTTGTAGTCCAAATTATTCTAAGTGATACAAAGATAAAAGCATGGATTTCAGGAAATTGTGGGATAAAATAAGGAAAATAGGGAAAGTCTCAAGATAATAGTTACGAAATAAGTTAGGTAGAAAACAAGGACAAAAGCACTCAAAAAGAAAGATTCTAGGGAAAATGGAAAGTTAATAGAATGCTTGATTGGTAGAGAGGTTAAAAAAATGAAAACATGATAAACCAAATAGCACAAGGAAAAGAAAAAAGCAAGAGAAACTTGAAGAAAAACAAAAAGTTGTACATCAAAGAAAAATAGCTCCCGGCAAATCTCTGGTTCTGGAAAGAGAAAGATTTTACTATTCACAATAATGTAAATGCTGCTTTTCTTTTGAATCTTTAGAATTACTTCATGGAAATAATGAATGACAATTTTGGTTACAGAGCATGCTATAGACATTGTTATCATTAATCTTTCAAAAGTTTAGATGACAAACTCTAAAATGGAAAAGATGGAAAGGAAACTTGAAAACACTGAAATCCTTATCATATATTGAAAAATGAAGAAATGCTATCTAATATAAATGGATAAAAAAATCATTTAAGTATATAAATGTGTTAAAATTTATATAGTAGGTAACTACAGTCTTCATAGAAAATTCCCACCTGAGGGCTTTTGCCTTTTCTGTCCCCACTGTCTGGAGCATACTGCCCAGATAGCTATAAGGAGAATCCCTCTACCCGGTCCCATCTCAAGATGTCTTCCCCAGACAGCCTTCCTGACACACCCATGTAAAGCTGTACCACAGTTTCAACCTCTTTTTTTTCCTTAACATTACCATGCTTCATTGTTTTCATTTCACTCATTAACATTGAATTTTCTCATTAATTCATTTATATGCTGATCTCTCTCCTCACTGGACCATATGCTCTTTGAGAGCAGGGACTTTATCTGTCTCATTAGTTGCTGTATCCCCATGACCCTCCTCATAGTGTGCCCTCGGCGAATGTTTCTTGAATGAATAAAGGAGGAAAGGGATTAAGTCAGCATAGCAAAAAATCAGAACATGAGACATTAAATTGATAAACTGAAACATATCAGTTTGAGGATATTATTTAGAGATAGACAGACAACCAGAAAATAAAAAGTTAAAAGATTTAAAAGTGATTAAGTTTGGGGCTGGCCCCGTGGCCGAGTGGTTAAGCTTGTGCGCTCCGCTGCAGGCGGCGCGGTCTTTCCTTGGTTCGAATCCTGGGCGCGGACATGGCACTGCTCATCAAGCCACGCTGAGGCAGCATCCCACATGCCACAACTAGAAGGACCCACAACGAAGAATATACAACTATGTACTGGGGGGCTTTGGGGAGAAAAAGGAAAAAAAGAAAATCTTTAAAAAAAAAGTGGTTAAGTTTCCTCTTGGGAGGCATTATTAGGAGTAAAATATGGATTTTCTATATATAGTTTGTAGTACTATATTTACAACATCCTGTTTTCTTTGTGGTGACATTTAATATCCTCTATTTTGAAACCTCTTACGCTTGTCTTCCTAGGCTTCCCATGCAGAGACTGAAGATCACAAATTGAGCAAGATGGTGTAACAACTTCATTTCTTATACAAATGACTATAATATTTGGATAAATCACCATCCCATTGGCAACGCCCTCCCTCGTTATTTTATGCCTTTAAAGCTTTTTCCAAGGGCTTAAGGATAGAGTCTGAAGTGAACTCATCTACTGGAATATTGGTCAGAAAGAGTTTGTTCTATAGATTTCATAATAAAAAGATAATGTTTTCACCTTAGTTTAATATTTCTGGGAGAAGTAACAAGGATTTGCTTAGTGTTTAAAGATGATGCCTGAAGGAAATACATACTTTTTAATAAAAGAAAATAATATTTAAACTATACTGAAACCAAATTAAATTTCCCTGGGGTTTTAATTTCATCCTCGACCTAAAAAACTATTACAGAAGGAATTTTCTTTTAATTCCATAACAGACTCACTCAAGACACTTCTCAGTATGCCATTCACTGTCTATTTACTCTCAATGTTTTTATATTGCAATCCCTGCTGGTGTGAGATCAATAGAGTTTCCTACCAAATTGAATAATCTATGCCCGAACACTGCAGTGTTTGGCATGAATTCTCTGGTTTGACTCTGAATAGAATAAATGACTTGTGGAGCAAAAATCCTTAATAAATTGTGTATACTCAGATTTGATATGCTTACTAATGCACTTTACTTTCACCAACAACAATGAGAAACAACCTTTCCAGTATAAAACTAAAACAGCTTGGATGGAGAGAGGTGTAATACGACAATAAACAAAGGGGAAAGAGAAATGAAATCATTTCAAGCTTTAAAAAGCACCAGCAAAATCTTTATAGGGTAGTTAATTCCTTGTAGAATCTTGTTTTAGGGACTCTCATTTCCAGCAACATGATGGAATAGGTACCTACTTCACCCTTCTTATAAGTAGCATCTTCCTGGGGCTAGCAGATGGTGTAGTGGTTAAGTTTGCGTGCTGTGTTTTGGCAGCCTGGGGTTTGCAGGTTTGGATCCTGGGTGTGGACCTACACACCGCTCATCAGGCCATGCTGTGGTGGCATCCCACATATAAAATTGAGGAAGATTGGCACAGATGTTAGCTTGGGGACAATCTTCCTTACCAAAAGACCAAACAAACAAACAAAACATCTTCTCAAATGTATCTATGAGTTGGCATATGAGGAATAATTTATACTTTGGTTTCTCTTTTCTCATGAAGACTAGAGAACAAGAGACAAAGATGGCATATCCAAGATGGGGAGTCCCTAAAACTGAAACCTTAAGGGGCTTGTTCATTTGGTCTACAGTGTTGTGCAAGTCCTCTCTTTCCTTATTGATCTTCTGTCTGGATGCTTTATCCATGCTGAAATTGGGATATTACAATCTTCTACTGTTATTGTGTTCCTGTCTATTTCTCCCTTCATCAGTTGATGTTTGCTTCATATATTTGGATGTTCTGAGGTTGGGTGCATGTAGGTTTATAATTATTATGTGTTCCAATTTCTTACTCTGCCTTCTTTGTGGGGCCCTTCATTTCATGAACTCCTTCTATGAATGTGAATTTGATAATTTTTTAAATCCCCAGCAAACTTCTTCAACTATAAAGACAAATATAATTGTTTTAATATATTGTTAAAAACCTAGGAATTATGGTCAAATGTCCTGTGATTTGTGGGATTATTTCCTTTAGCTTCATCTAACAAATTTTGAGACAAAATTTTTTAATATGAGTATTGCTTAAATGTCTTTTTTTTAAAGATTTTATTTTTCCTTTTTTTCCCAAAGCCCCCCGGTACATAGTTGTGTATTTTTTTTAGTTGTGGGTCTTTCTAGTTGTGCCATGTGGAATGCCACCTCAGCATGGCTTGACAAGTCATGCCAAGTCCACACCCAGGATTCGAGCGTGCGAACTTAACCAGTCGGCCATAGGGCTGGCCCCAATAACAATCTTAATAGTACAATAAAAGCTACTTAAAATTTGGCGGACTATGCTAATTATTTTGTCATTTAAATTCATACCTTTGTTTAAATTTATCTAATATAGTTACTATTATATCATTTACTCGTGCAGGTTATGACAATAAAATAGAAAGATTTATTTTTTTTAAGGTTTAGCTTACTGAACAGCATACATCTAAATGGATGCCATTGTCTGAGTAACTCACCTTGAAAGTCTAAACGCATAAACCAATGATGCTGCTAGTGTCTTTGGAAATCCTCTTTTGGAACGTCTTTCCAAGTCAATGTAGGAAACTGTAGTCACCACTTTATAGTTTCATATTTTATTTGTAAATCAAAATTCCATGTTATACCAAATGTAAATGAGAAGTAGAAAATTAATGCCACTGTATGAAAGAGTAGAATCGACTGGCAGCACAGATGACATGGATAAATGTACATCTGACAGATGGAGAGCAATAGGTGGTCACCATACCTGGAACAATTCAAGGAACAGATGGCACTTCTCTGTGTTTTTGAACAAGAATGAAGACACTTATTTATTTTATTAGAAATGATCATCTAGAAAGGTATGGAAGGATGGAAAATCACCTTAAGAATGACGTGGTGAGCAGTGAGGATAAGTAAATTTTATGTGCTACAAAAGGAAAGAGCACATTTTCTTTCAATTAAAAACACTGCAATCTAAAGAAGTTTGACTCAAAGCCCAAAGCAAAATATTGTGAATATATACTTTGATATGCTATAGATCTTAATCTTTTTACTAACCCAGTTACACACACACACACACTCATGTATTTATGTCAGACTTATGGTAGAAGCCATTGTGTTTCAGAATGCCTTTTCCTTAGTATTTGAAAACTCTTTGTCCTCTCATTCTCCCTGGGTTGCCTAAGCAATAGAAATTAAAATGATAAACTAACTGGCCTAAGGTGGTAATGATGGATAATGGAATAAGTTATTTCTCCTTAAAAGCCTTCCAAGACTAATGGTAAAATAATGAGATATCTTTTTTGATATCAAAGAACTTGTACATACAGTTGAAAGTTGTCCTTCAGAGTATCCTTCACCTTGGAAGAGCGCAGTATACACTCATTCCATGGAGGCTGTCAGTAGTCAAAATACTTTTGGAACTTCTTTTACAATTGTCTTTATACCATCACTAAGACCCCCCCCCACACAAAATTCATAACTTTACATTCATATGGTGATTATCATAATACCAATGTAATAAAATATCTTTCTTATTCCTTTGGATCCAAATAACTTTTGGAAGTTTCCATTGCACATAATGCTTCACCAAACAAAAGGGACGGAGACCTGCCACTCTCGAAGATTTCCATAAGAATTTGATGCAGATTCTGAGGCAAGTACTTTGGATTTGGACCTGAGTTTGAATCCTGACTGTATTTCTAGCCACGGGAACTTGGGTAAATATTACTTAAATTCTCTAAGTCTAAATTTCTCATCTATGAAATGTTAGTCATAATGTTGCTAATATTTCAGCCAAAAATCATGACTCTAGAAGATGGAGGACAAGAAGTATTTTTCATACATTCTGTTTATCCAGATCCTAACACAACACGCAATACATAGTATGCATTCAGTAGATGTTTATTGATTATATAAATGCTGGTTTTATTTTTAAAATCTATGATTATTGGGATAAGGGTTTGTACATTTTATTAAGAAGGTTATAAGAGGGTTTAGGAAAAACAATTTGAGAATTGCTTAAAAAAAAATAAAAGGAGGAAAGCATGTGAAGTTTAAAGAAGTGAGTGTTTTAGTGAAACCGAGAGCAGAAGGCCTGAAGTAACTGGAAAGCAGATAAGTTAGGTTGTTCAAGGTCACAAAAACACCCGAATGCATTCATCAGCCAGAATACAGTGCAAGAATTTTAGAGCAGGGAGAAAAAGAGAGCCTAAGTCAGAAATATTTCTATGTCCAGAGGAAAATCCAAGTAAAACATTGATTTCAGAACTCAAGTGATTGGAAAACACTTCTTAACCAGGATTAATGAATGATCCTGGGACTCAGGCAGAGAAATACCTGTTACATAGGTAACCAAGAAATCTATGGGAAATATTTCTAGTGTTGTATTGAGGAGAATGCAAATCCAAATTCAGCTGTCCATAAGCACTGAGAAGCAGAGGACAGTCTATAGAGAGCAAGCACAAAGCTGACCTGCTTGAGAAGACACCAAGAGACACCTCAGGGCCCTGAGATATGGAGCAAGAAATACCAGGTCATCACAGTCCAGCTTCTGGCCCTAGGCCCTCCTGAGGACCACCTGCCCTTCCAGCTGGTCAGTCCTACAAAGCAACTCTGAATCCTTCCAATATTTTCCCAGTTTTAGTTAAGGAAATTTTAACTGCTTCTGTTTTAACTGTATTTTAGTTCTTTGCAAGCAGACTCTCCAGATTATGACAGAAAAACTCACAGAGTGTAAGCTTATCAGGATTTGTAAAATACTTTTGGATTCAAACATACTGGAGTTTAAATCATGGATCTACCAGATGTCATTTTCCCGAGAACAAACCAGGATAATAATACTATTACCCATGGCCCCAGGTAGTGAGTTTGGAGAATTAGATAGAGGATATATCCTTAAGGATGCAGACAAGTCAAGTTATCTAAGATATCTAAGATAACTTGACTTCTCTGCAAGTCAGAAAACACTGTGTTGACCAAAAAAAGAGAAAGAAAGAAGAGAGCGAGAAAAGTAGGCAATGAGTGACCATATAAAGAGCTGTTTTGGTGAAAAGTTAAGGCAGAAATAAAAAAAATTTCCTTTGAAGAGTGAAAGTGATAGCATAATAGCTGGTACTGAGTGGGTGTGGTTGTTTGTACATTTGTTTACTTGGTCTTTAATGTTCTATTTTTTATTTTTTCTTAAAGATTGGCATCTGAGCTGACATCTGTTGCCAATCTTTTTTTTTCTTCTTCTTCTCCCCAAAGCCCCCCAGTACATAGTTGTATATTCCACTTGTTGGACCTTCTGGTTGTGCTATGTGGGACGCCACCTCAGCATTGCCTGATGGGTGGCGCCAGGTCCACACCCAGGATCCAAATGGGCGAAACCCTGGGCTGCCGAAGTGGAGTGTGCGAACTTAACCACTCAGCCATGGTGCTGACCCCAAATGTTTTAAATTAATTTAATATGGACTAATATATGTGTCTAAACCCTAATGGAAGGAGACAGTGGAGACAAAATAGAATATAGAATGCAAAGAATTTCAAAAGTGTTGTCTCCGACGGAAGAAGAATGACTCTGAAGAGTTTTGCCTTTCATTATGTTAGTTGGAGAAGAAGAAAATTTTGGTGTTTATATAATTAGGTTTATAGATTTGCAGGCAACATTTTGAAAGTACTCCTTTTGATGGCTTTATTTTCTTTGTGAAGTAACAGATCATTTTCCCAAAGTATGAGGGACTCAACGGAAGGGCAGAATGAGAGGTTTGAGAATAGAAGAGAACATTTGAAATGGCACCTGTGGAGAAAGAGAAAGAACTGACAAGAGAAACCTAGTAGAACTCTTGGACAATCTTGAGAAGGCGGTTAGTATGGTCCCCAGGACCATTAATTAATGGTGACAGTTATCTACTTGATTGTGTGATTGTTTCCAGCAATAGTGCACAGCCCCTATGCGGACATGAAAAATGTACAGAGTTGTATTTGTTCAGCATTGGGAGTTTTCTGTGTGACAAAATAATGCGGCAAGGGGGTGCAGTGCATATGTAAGGGATTGGCTGGAACGGTGCACTGTGAAATCTGAACTAGCCTGGAGATGACATGAAAATAGTAAATGTATAAATAAGGTAGAAGTAGATGGATTTTTACTAGAATATCTGACAAGGAAGAACCAACGACAAAAAGAAATAGTATAGTAGTTTTTTGTAATATTTTCTGGCTTCCAGGAACTTTTTGAACATCTGTATATTTGACTTCTTTCTGCCTTATGAGTCCTTCTTACCCAAGGTAGAAACCAAGAAATTTCCCTGGAAAACTCTTCTACTAGCATACAGGCATGTGAACAACAATCAGGTGCATCCTCTCAAAACATCGATTTTAAGGAGTGAGCAGAGTAAGGAAGTGGGCAAGAGGGATTCACTTTCTAGCAACCATATTAGCAAAGATGCCTGGCTCTTCAGGAGAATTGGCCAGGAGCTTTGAGCATCCAATGACACCAGTGTCATCACGAGTACCAGCAACACCGGTGGTACTGAATAGTGGCAGCAGAAATCTTTTCACTAGACCAGTCCCTAATGGGATTGAACACCATTCATGGTTTCTGGCCTTTAGACATGGCTCCCTGGCTTCCTTGAGCTATCTAGTATAATTAAAATTTTTTTTTCTGCTTAAACTATCCAGGTAAGTTTATTGTGTTTACTATAAGGAACCCTGACTGCTACACTGAGTGAGGTAGGTGGAGGATAAAAAGTTGAAGTGAGAGAGTGGAACAATTCTGAGTGATGATCTGGTTCAGAGAATGGCCATGGAAATGGGTGTCTGAGAAGGAGAAGACGTCAGCAGAGGCAAGGCACTCAAGGGATGGGGCAGCCTGGATGTCAGCTCTTCACCCAGAGGTGTTGACATCACCCTGAATTCTGGAAGGAGATGAGAGTAGAGGAGGAAAGAGAAAGAATTATGACAACATCTGTAGTTCACACAAAAAGCACAGCTTATTTCATGAGCCTCAGAGAAGAAGGAGACTTACATAAAGGAGAAGGAGCAATGGTTCCAACATGGTGATGCGGACTGAGGGCCCACCAACTCCGTTTCTTTACCCTGAGATTCAGGGCAAGACTTGCAGTCTTATTCTGAGAGGGATGCAGGGGACAAGATGTCCTCTGAGAGAGTTAACTCTCAAGGGAGAAGAGGAGGTTGAAGAAATGTTGGTAAAGAAATCAAGGATGTAGGATATTTGTTAATAACAACTGTGATTTAACAGTGCGTAATAACAAGGAATGGAGGGGGGAAAAGGGTAAAAGGTCTGGGGATAGACAGTAAAAGGTAGACTGCAGATGAGAGAATAAAAAGTACATGTGATCTAGACCTGGGGGGCCTTTCATTTTAGGCAGTGAATAAGGATAAAATGGCTGAGAGTAATGTGATTTAGATGACCACAAGTATACTTAAGGATTAAATTCCATTTCCACTGTCTCCTGGTGTATGAGTGACCCTCAGCCTTTGTGGCTTACAACTGAAGTCTAGACAAATGACCCTTCTGAAGGGTGACTGTCTACCACTGTTCGCATTGTGTGCTGTACAATCCTGTGCAACTAGATGTATTGAAGTTTGTCTTCTGAGAGAGTTCACGTCTTTGGACAATAGAGGCATCTCCAAAGTCCCTGGAAGATGTCTGAACTGAAGACAAGAGGCGAGGAGAAACTAGAGGCTAAAGGCTGTTGGCACCCTGGCTTCCAGGGCTTATTTATAGGCTTTGATGGAATATGAGGGCCTGCAGTCTGGGAGCTCCTGGGAATGGAAGAAGATCCCCTGGGATCTATGGTGGCATGGCTGGAGGCAGGTCCTTCCATGTGTCAGATATAACAGTAAGAAACCACATATTAGTAAAAGTCTGTCTCATGGTTATTGCAGCTATTGGTAATTTCACTCTTTGGGATGCTGTAAAAGTTACTTTATGATTTCTTTTAAATAGGAGTCATTCCAAGTATGTGAAGACAACTGTCTCATCTTCCCAGAATCTGCATTTCTTCAATTTTTATATCCCATTTCCTTATATTACTCCACAATCAAATCTCTTCATTACCACTCCCAGTTAGGTTGTATTTCTTCTAAAAGAAATTAAATGAAAAAGTCATGTTTTATCTCACCTCCCTAGCTAATAGCTCTAAACTATATAAATGTGGCCTAATATAACAACAGCTTTTTAAGCAATTGTATTCCATTGTCAATTCGTATAGTTTAGTATCAACTGAAATTCCTGTCTTTTTTACAAGTGTTGCTAATCTCAAATTAGGTAATGTGTTTGTTTATTGATGGAATAGACCCAAAGAACAGAGCCTTATATTTATTCTTTCATTTGACCAATATGTATTGAGCACTTACTATATGTCTGGCACTTTTCTAGGCACTGGGGTTACTACAGTGATCAGAAAAAACCCAAACCCCTGCCTTCGTGATGCCTACATTCTACTTGGAGTAGGCCAAAAATAAATATGGTGAATGTACATCGTTATTGTGTTAGATGATGATGGATGTTATCAAAAAAGTAGGCGTAAAAAAATAGAGACTACTACGATGGGGAAGTACAATTTTAAGTAGGGAGTCAAGAAAGAATATCACTGAATAAACGGAATGTGAGCAAAGACCCAAAAGAGTTGAGGAGATGGATCATGAGGCTACCTGAGGGACAAGTGTCCCAGTACCAAGGCCCTGAGGTGGGGGCACACTCGGCCTGTTTGTGGAAGAGCAGAGAGGACAACATGGCGGGCACAGTAGGAAGGAGAGAGTAATAGGAGATAGAGTCAAAGAAATGACAGAGTGGCATGCTGAATGGGACATTCTAGACCATAGTAAGTACTTTGGCATTTACTCTGAGTGAGATGGGAACTCCTGGAGGGTTTTCAACCAAAGAGTGATTTGAATTTCATTCTAATGAGATCACTCTGGCTGCACTGTGTTACAGAAAGAAGGGATGTAAAAGCATGAGGCCAGTTAGGAGGTAATTTCACCAATCTAGAAGAAATATGGTGATGATTTATTCCAGGGTTACAGAAGCCGAAATGATTAGAAGTGAGTAGATGGGTGGTATATTTTGTTAATAGACTGGGCGTGAGTGCCATAGTCTGAATGTTTGTATCCCCCAACACCAAATTCACATGTTGAGGTCTTAAGCCCCAGTGTGATGGTATTTGAAAGTGGGGACTTTGGGAGGTGATTAGTTCTTGAGGGTGGAGCCCTTTAACAATGCTTTTGTTCATGTATGCTATATTTATTTTCCAATTAAAAAGTTTAAAAAATGAAAAGAAAACTCAAGGATCTCTCCTTCCTGCTCCAGCCCTTCCTCCCAATACATTCACAGACACAAAACTAAGTGCTTAAGGTCCAGGAATTGTCCAAGGTGGAGTAGGAGGTTAGAGAGAGTTGAAGAAAGCAGAGAACCAGCCCAGTCTGGATTTTCTGATAGGGACTATAGGAGAAAGGAGGAAATGCAAAGAATGAGACAGCTGACTCACTGTATTAGGTCTGGGGGAGAGGAATGGACTTTCTGCTCTGTGTCAGGAGGTACACTTCTCCATTAGAGTCTCTTTAGTAAATAAATAAATAACTTTTCAAGAGAAAAAATATTAAAGTGATAGGAGTTGGCATGGTAGAGTATTCTCCATCGACATTCAGCTGAAGGGAGAAGTCCTTGAGTGATGGCCTGGAGTAGGAGAGAGGAAATGGGACACAGCACATGTTTGGGAGGATTGCCTGAGATAGAGCACAGACAGCTCTATGGCAACAAGGCAGGGGACATGGTATAGAGGGACAGAAGCTAGAAGGTGGGAAGATGTGTGTGCGTGTGACAGTCTGTTCAAGTTTTCTTTTTTTTTTTTTTTTTGAGGAAGATTAGCCCTGAGCTAACTACTGCCAATCTTCCTCTTTTTGCTGAGGAAGACTGGCCCTAAGCTAACATCCATGCCCATCTTCCTCTATTTGATATGTGGGACGCCTACCACAGCATGGCTTTTTGCCAAGTGGTGCCATGTCCGCACCTGGGATCCAAACCCATGAACCCCAGGCCACCGAGAAGCAGAACGTACGAACTGAACCGCTGAGCCACCGGGCTGGCCCCAAGTTTTCTTCTGATAGTTTCAATATTTTCACATATGAATAAAAAAGCAGGATCATTAGCTGGGCGCAAAGATTGGGGTAAGAGTGCTGGAGGTTTGAGGACTGGGTGAAATATGTGTTTCCCACAATTTCCTAAAGATCATTAGACATTTCATCCTGAGATGTAATTGCTCAAAATCAAAAAGCATTTTACCTAGTGATGTAATTTAGTCATTAACATCTACAAACCAGAATCTCAAGGAGGATTGCTTATGACAAAATCAATGGAGAAGGAACATTGATTCAAAGAGTTTGGGGAACGTATAAATCTCTCCATACTCTACCTTAGTATAAATATTCTTAGATACTATAGTCTTCAATTATAATTTAATTCATTAGACTAGACTCACCAAATTCACTAAGCCACCTTGAAGCATCTTCCCCCTTGCAAAAAGAAAAGAAAAGAAAAAAAACTGTGCAAGTATAATTTAATTTCATGGTATCATTATCATTGGCTCATTACCTGAGCTCAAATTTTACATAAAGACAAATTTTACATAAAGACAAAACCCAAATGTGTAAGATGGACCTCAGGAAGAAAATGGGTAAAATAAAAGCCCAAAAGAACCTTTCCACATCAGAAATACTAAAGTTTCTCTCTGCTTTTATCGTCATTCAGATAGACTCCTGGGTTAACTAGTCTCAGTTTCACAGGATTTTATATAGTATGGGGCCAGCCGAACACTCAGCTTGGAGACATTTACAGGTTCCATAAAAACTTGCATTGCACCAGTAAATGTCCATCCCCGTGGTGTGGGATTTGTGGGGAAAAGGAGAAAAGCATTATTCCTTTCCACTCGAAATAAACTTCCCTATTTTTTGCTGTTTCCATAATAAGCGTGTCTGACTTTTTAAATTAAAAAGCAGTAGTTTGTTATTGTTCGTTTCTTTTAAAGAAGCGGGTCTTTTTCTTAGGAGTCAATAAACTAATGATTATAACTCTGGATCAGACTGCCTGAGTTTGTAGGCTGGGTCTGCTGCTTCTAGGTGTGTGACCTTGGGCATGTTACTTAGATATCTGATGCCTTGATTTATTTACCTACAAATGAGGTAATTGCCTTCCCCCAAGGATGAATAGAGTTAACATGTGTTAAATACTTAGAAGAATGCTTGGTAGATAACAAGCACTGAATAAATGTTAACTATTATTCCTTCAAATAGTGATACTTTTTCATTTGTGTTTTTTAGTTTTAAGCTCCATCTCCCCAAGTCTCAAAGTCTCATGTTTACTGGGTGCATTTTGCTATATTCTTATGTTCATTTTCCTGCACGTGTTATCAGCGCATTTTATACCAGTCTCCCTTAACATTCAGGCCATGAACATTTGTACTTTTTTAAGCTGCACATTATTTGAAACTCTTTCCTATAATTTGGGAATTCCTATTTTACTAGTCCCAGTGAGAAACAGAGCAAACTCTCTCTGATGAAGCTGAAACCACGGGAAGCTCATTTCTCAGCTTCCTTTGCTGCTAGGGTGTGCTGAATGTGATCCAGAATTGATCAATCAGACTTTACCCAACTTAGACTATGAACGGGAGTTAGCAATTCAAAGATGCAGGGGCCATGCAAACTCCATTCTGGTGGCAGGGAAGGGCAACAGCAGCAAAAACATTATGTTTCCAGAGACATTGGGTCAGCAGACCAGGGTGGTGGTCTGGGTCTGGTGCCTTGATGAACCGCCATGAGCCTTGGTGGTCAGTGTCACAGCAGTAGCAGCAGTGTCTCCATAGGAATCATTTGGGGCATGTTGGTGACTTGGACCTAGCTGATGCCTGGCTCCCTCGTTCTTATTCACCTTTCAAATCCTACAGTCAGTAATGTTCACAATATCCTCTCAGTAAATTCATTTTCTGCTTAAATCTGTCAGAGTTGTTTTCTGATCCTTGCAGCTAGCAGGCCTTGACTGCCACAATTTAGTTTCATGTACTATTGCACGGTTGAATGTGTGCTCCCCCCGTCTACCTTCCTCTCACAGCACCCTGGGAATATCTGATATAGAAGCAAATGCTGTTATCCTAGTTTTATAAGAAGAAGTTAAATTCATAGAAAACATCCAAAATGTTATGTTAGTTTCCATTGCTGCTGTAACAAATTACCACCAACTTAGTGACTTAACACAATACAAATTTATTCTCTTATAGTTCTGGAGGTCAGAAACCCAAAAGGAGTCTTACAGGGCTAAAATCAAGGTGTTGGAAGGGCTCGTTTCTTCTGGAGCCTCCGGGGGAGGGTCTGTTCCTCGCCCCTTCCAACTTGTAGAGGCTGCCTGCGTTCCTTGTCTCACGGCCATACCACTTGGATCTCTTGCTTCTTTCCTCATATTTTGTACTAGTGACTCTGATCTCTTGCATTCCTGTTATAAGGACCCTTGTGATTACTTTTATGGTCCACCACAATAGTCCAGAATAATCTCCCCATCTCAATATTCTTAACTTAATCATATTTGCAAAGTCTCTTTTGCCATTTAAGGACACATTTACAGGTTCCAGGGGTTAGGATGTGGACATTTCTGAGGGGACCATTACTCACTCTACTACAAACATCTAGACCATCTATTACTAAGAACAGCCTAAATTAAGTAATCCCAGGTCCTATAGGGGCCTCTGACCTCATTTATGTTAAAAAGAAATCCTCAGTCTTCGCCAGTTCTCAGCCCACATCCGGGGAGTAAGAAGACTCAAGTGGTATAAAGCGGCTGGCTGCCAAATTCAAGGAAACAGAGACGATGTTCTTGAGAAGAGAATTTGGGCAGAAGAAAGTCACACATATAAACACATAGAGTGGTGTGGTCTGTCTTGTTGCCTGCCTAGCTCCGTCATGACTCAAAGAGTGTACATCACCAAAACATGCTTGCCCGCAAGTTCCAGGCAAAGAGGAAAATTCTACTCAGTCTGCTATCAGTCAGTATGTACATATACATTTATACATTTAACAACCATGAATATCAGTACAGGACAGCATAGTCCTAATACAAGTGCATTATCTTTATTGTCCATATGAGGACACTTTCTCATCCCATATATATGCTTCAAAGAGAAAAATAAACACCTCCTGATGGTCTCACTGGGTGATCAGACAGTTGCCTCAACATGTTGGGAGCCATTGGTATCACAGAACATTTTTTCTTGTGGGACAAACCTACCTTGAATTGACAAAGTGGCAGCTCACCCTCTCGATGGTCACTCTACTCTAGTCACTAACCACTTGATTGATTTGGCTTTCGCTTAGACATTCCAATCAGCTCTACAGAGCTCCACACAGCTTCTCCTCCTGAAGGTCACGCGTCATTCTGTGAATTTAAGGACTCCCGCGTATTCTTCAGTTCCAGTGTATCAGGATTTCTGCCTTTACTCTTGCTGAGTCTCACTCTTTTCCTCTTTTTTTGGTTCTGTCCATGTATGCCTTTGTTTCCTTCCACCCATTAATATAAGGTATCTCTTTGTTTCATTTCATGATATATCTTTTGCTTTATCTAGAAATGTGAGTTATCTTCAAATACTTGAAGGGTGATCATGTGGTCGAGAAACTCAAATTATTAGGAGTTGCTTGAGGGGAAGAATTTGCAGAAACTAGTTACTAGAAATTATGACAAAATAGATCTAAGCTTATGTTAAGAAAGACTTTCAAATGGTGCTTTTTAGAGGTGGAATAAGCTGCCTTACAAGAAAATAATTCATTGGACGTACTCATGCAGAGGCCAGGTGGTCCTCCACCAGGAATAGTGTTCTGGGTAGATGAAAGTCTGTGGCTAAACAAATGATTAGGTGGAACAATCCTTTAGTATTATTTCATCTCTAAATTCTATTATGCCAAGTCATATAGTACACATATTAAAATTATTTTTGACTGTATTTGATACTTATTTCATGTTTACGATACCTCTTTTAGGTTGATAGTGGCTCTTACTGTGTGTAAAAGTAAATGTAAATATAAAAATAAAAGTATCTGTTCAATATGAAAGTAAAAGGATAAAAAGACAGGAAAAAAGCACTGTCTTTTCTATTCAGTGTGAGATTTTCTATAAGAATGCCTGTGAAATTAGAGTTGCGTTAGTGAAAAGGATCATGAATATATGTCTAATGTGTACTATCTAAGATTTTTAAAATGCCAGTTATCTTGAGAGAATACATGTACTACCAGGGCCCTGAATAATATATGTGTGATACTTGGGTGTTAGCAAGTTTGCCCCTAAGAAAATGTGAGGTACAGTAAGTTGAAATCTTAGCCCAAACAGCCAAATGCAACTAGGGAATTCGAGGGTGAAGGAGCCAAAAGAACAGATGGGCAGAAGAAGCAATGAGGTTAGCAACAATTTCTGTGTTGGTGAGGCTTCTGCTAGTGACGCCACCATTAATGCTTGCCACCCAGAAAGGCATACCATTAACTTTGATTCAGGTTAATTCTCAAAGTTACATCACATCGTCATAATAGATCTAGTTTACCATCATTCATTTTACTTGGAATACTATTCTACAAGTATGCCTGAATTTAATGTAAGAAAAGTAAGATTAGGGAACTTTCTAAGCCATGTATAATACTTAGAGAAGTACTTTCTTGAGTAAATTACTCACTTTCCCAGAGTGTATGCATGGTCCATCTGGGTCTGGTATCAGGCGTTAAATCAGATCATTGCAGGAGGCATTACAGAGAATTCAGAGTGTCTAAAAGCTAAACTCCATTGGAAAAGGCTGTTTTAAGATTAGAGCAGAGTTGGTGTTATGTCTCTAGAGGATGGCATGATCTCCCCTAATGCCCCTTAAGAAATGCAAAGAGGTCTCTGTGAGTTGGTGAGGCATCTAGATGGTAAGCCTGTGTTCTCTGAAAAATCCCTCTGATAAAACTGAAGGGCATCCATCATTTTCAGGAATGATTCTATTCTTAGAGTTCTGTATGTTCTGAGAATTTGTTATTTTCTAATTTTTTTCTTATTTCCTTGATAATTTTTTAAAGTTGGGATAGTCATTCAAATACTCACCTTATTACTTAGTTTTGATTTTCAGTAATTTATAACCAAATACAATACAATTATGCAATTCGTATCCATAGTCAGTTTAGCACAAGAAAAGGACGAATGTGTCTGTGTTCGCAATATGAGGAGCAGCTCAAGGCTTTTAATAGAGTTATAATTCCAAGAAATCCTCCTAACAGCTCCAGGAATTGACAGTAATAGAAAGGGGATCCATTTCTTAACTCATGGTAACATTTATCAGAATGATTTGTGCTCATCTCTTTAGTTCTGTAACCCTCCAGAAGGTCTCAGTCTCTAAAACCCTTGCCCTCACTCTCTGCCGCCTGCCTTCGTGAAGCTCTGCCTCATTCAGTTAGCAAATGAATTCAGTCTTTGTTCTCCTCCTATCTTCCTTTGCTTTTTCAGTTCTCTTTCCACCCATATGCCTCATTCCGAATCACAAGATTTCAAAGATAAGAATATGAAGAGAAAATTCTTAGATTTGGGGGAAGGTAAACAAGTGAATAAAGAAAAATTATCTTTAGCAATAGCGGAACAGTAGATGTGTTAATAAATGTTGTCTGTTACCTTTATTAATTTGTTTGATAAATAGTCATTGAGCCCCTACATGTTCCAGGTACTATTCGATAGTAATACATCAGTGAACAAAACAGAAAATGATCCATGATTTTGTCAACCTTCAAAAACAGAAACCAGAGCCAGCCGTGATGGCCTAGTGGTTAAAGTTCGGTGATCTCACCACTTCAGTGGCCCAAGTTCATTTCCCCTTCACGGAACCACAACACCCACCTGTCAGTTTCCATGCTGTGGCAGTAACTCACATAGGAGTACTGGAAGGACTTACAACTGGGATATACAACCATGCCCTGGGGCTTTGGGGAGGGGAAAAAAAAGAAAGAGGAAGATTGGCGACAGATGTTAGCTCAGGGTAAAGCTTTCCCTGGAAAAAACAAAGAAACAAAACAGAAACCAGTTTAAAAGGTAAAGCGTTTATTTGAGACCAAAGAATTTCAATTCAGGGAGCACAGATTTGGGTAGAAACCCTAACAGTGTCCCACTAGGGAATAAAAGTCAGGGACTTTTAAAGTCAAAAAAGAGAGGTTGTATTACAAAGAATTTTAGTTGTAGCTGGAGGCAGAGAGCTAGTTCCAGCTAAACATTGATTGACCTTTCATTCTATCTTCAGAAAGTTCACAATCCTCAGGCTTTGTGATCAGGATGTCTGTTCTCCCACTGACTTTTCAAACAATTGCCTGTGAAACAATTGCCACTGTGGCCCAGTCCAAAGGTTTGGCCCAGCCCAATGTTCAAGACAGCAAGCCACTTTCTCTGGAAAGGCAGCTCTGATTCCACTTAAAATGGTTCCACTATACTCAATTTTGACAGTTTTGTGCAGCTTATATTATAGCAGAAGAGTGACAATAAAATTCTATGGAGAAAAAAGGAAAGATAGAGGCAGTTAAGGAAAATTGAGATTTGGGGTCAGAGAGGTAACACAGGGAAGATGGTGAACAAATCATGAATGGATTCAAAGACACTGTAAGTACTTGGCATTTACTGGAAATAAGGACTGCTATCAGAGATTTGAACAGACGTTCCCTATTGGTCAAGTGGAAGAAAGCTGATGAGAGAATTAAGTCATTACACGGAACACAGTATATAGAATTGCCACACTCAAGAGAACTTTCTTCCAAGAAGCCTTTTCCTAATTCCAATAAGATTAGATATACTTTGAAGATTATATTGTTGCAGGCACTAACTTCTAACAGCTCCTTAGCAGACAAATATATATATATATAAATATATATATACACATCAATTGGTATATATATGTGTGTATATATATATATATATACACCAACTAATAACAGCCGATTATCACTAAGACATAAAAATATTTTTCAGAGTTTTAAGATACACTATTAAATTAATTGACCCTTCAGAATAATGATTGATGGTAAAAAAAAATTACCATCGAAAGGAAAAATAATAAAAACAATAAGTGAGCCAATTAATGGTCTCTCCTACTCAAAACTCCAAAGAATCAAGCTATCAACAAGTGAAATATAAAAAACATCAATAACATCTTTCTACTATTATGCCCAACATCAATTATTTAGTTTCAGCCAAAGATCTTTCATTATATAATGTTAACGTTATTTGAATTTTCTGGCTTTATTTGTGTTTGATTTATAAACGTTTTATGATTTTAATTTATAGTTGTATTAAAAAGAATAAATATAAGAAATTTTATGGTAATTTGTTTATGGATGTTTTTAAGTAATATTGTGATAATAATTATAAAATCAACATGAAAGGGAGTCTGTGTATTCCTTATGAGTGAGAAATCTGGATTTGTGCTTGTTATTAATTATGTACATTGGCTTCTTTTTACTGCTAAGCAATGAGACTCAAGAGAATAATACATAGTCAATTTGGGGAACAGAGAGCTTGTGAGAGCTTAAGGCTCACCTGTGTGTGATGCCCTAGAAAGAGACTCAGGATGGCTCCCAGCCCCGTGCAGAGGAGGCCGGGGCCCAGGTGAATGAGGAAGAGGCAGGAAGAAGTATGAGGAAACTTGGAATTTCCTATAGACCCATCCTTGATGTTTCCGGTTTCTTCTACTCTCTCTTCTTATGACAACAACAACAAAAGACTCCTAACTTCAGGAACCAGAAAAATCGGGTCATACTTAAAGTACATGTAATGCTAAATATGTTTTTATAAAGTAAAGTGGAAAAGGAAATGAGTCAGACTGTTATTTTCTAGAGTAAATGCTCTACTGGCTCCTAAATAACCAATTTATACATAAACTTTTGGAAAGTAACATATTGGTGAGTTGGAGACTATCTACAATGTTTGATTTTTGTCCTTTTATGTTTCAGCTGTTTTAATATCTAATATACACACATATTATGTAATATACAATAATATAATTCATAAGTAATATACAATCAATAAGATGGAGAATCTTATAGGTGCTGTTAGAAAGGAAAAATTGTCAAAAATTTCTGCAAGTGTTTATTTTACGTAAGAGCAGAGCGCCGCCTACCGCCTGCTAATTCACATGTTCTGTGAGGGGCATGGAGTATGTTATGCAGACATGGGAAATGATTAAAAATGATCGTCCAGACAGATAATCCCTGCGGAAGGGGGGAAGCCACCTTTCCTTCACATTGTGAGAATTATCCAGATTATTGCTTCCGTTCAGTATTTTGCCTTGGGAGTAAGGATTTGGGCTCAGAAGGCTCTAAGGTTACCTTCAGACCCAGAAACCATGGTAACCAACGGTCACAGCGAAGGCAACTTCCTGTGCCACTGTGTATTTTCTAGATCTTTGCAGCTGAGACTTGAAACACTGCTGTACAAACAGCCACTCCCACAGATTCTGCAGCAAGCTCCTTGCCCTTTACCGATATGACTGGCATCATTAGTTTCTGGATGAATGTGCACCTAAGGCCACATTGGGGAAAGAAGGGATTAACTTTGTGCTATTCTGTTTTGCTATCATCATTATGTGACAAACTATGGTAGCTCTCTCTATTTTATTATTTTCATTAAGTTCCCAGGAGGCAGAGAAAAGTGAGGAGATGTAATGTCCTGAACATAAAGACAGAGGCTCTTATTTTTTCTAAATATGACATTTATCTTTTTCTCATAAAGGAGCATCTCAGAGATTATCTGTTTAATGGACTATAAATAAAATAAAGAATAGGCTTCAGGACATGGTGTGTGTGTATACGTGAGGGAAGGGTGGTAAAAAGCTGGAATTTTATTAAATCAAATGCCATTGAAATGTAGAAAGCAATTTTATTATTTTGGGGTTCCATAGTTTTTTAATGTGTTATTAAATAAATGCCACTAACTAACATGTAAATCCTCCATTCACGACATCTAAAAATATCGAAAGATAGAATGTAGCAGTTTAAAGAACAAATGCAGGAGTCAGACCACTTCAGTCTTCTGCCACATACTAGCTGTGCAACCTGGGGCAGGCTACTCACCAGCTCTACTGTGCCTCAGTTTCATCATCTCTAAAATGGGCGTAATAATAGTTCCTGTTTCTTCTGACACTTCTGAGGATTAAATGATTTAATATATAAAATTCATTAGTCTACCTAGAATTTAGTGGTTCATAAATGTTACCTATTAGCATCATAATTATCATCATTTTACTATATTAACTATTTGATATAAAATTGGATTTCAAAAATAAAACAAAGAATTGAAGACCAAAAAGTTAAACAAATAAATACTAGAGAAAAGGAAATAGAAGGGAAATCGCTTCAAATAATAAAAAAATAAAGTTATTGCCTTTTTAACTGGAAACGATCTTAGAGATCATTCAAGGACAAAGCCATGTGATGCAAGTGGGAACACCAGATACAATAGAGGCAGTCTCTAATCCAGGGTCCTGGGGCTGGTCTGTGGTATGTAGGCAGATCGGGAGAGGTCACCGACTCAAGATTCCTAATTCCTAGTCCATTTCTACTCTGTTACTCTAAAGCCGTTTGTAATTCTTATACTGTAGGTTAATTAGGTTCAACCCAACTTTCAGGAGATGTGGTTAACTTGCAATATTAATAAACCTAGTAAATAATGTCTTCCTATTACTGGGTCTGTTTACGTGTGTGTGCCTGCCTAAGTTCAAGGGTGCACAAGTGTGTATGTTGTAATCTTTAATAGATGATAACGACAAAATAAACTTCTTAGCTTTCTAATATTATATTATATGTTTCAAAGTTATCAGTGGGTACAATTCAATGGCTAAGAGCATCAGCTTTGAAATCAGACAGACTAAGATTCAAATCTCGAATTCTGACTCTGCATTTTAATAGTTATACCTCATTTTCCTTATTTGTAAAATTACGGTAATAATAACTCTCTCGTGGCTTTACTGTGACGGTAAAACGAGGCAAAACAGATATAGCTCATAAAGTACCTGACAATAAACAGTAAGTTAGCTATCATTGTAATTGATGCAGAGGATTTCTGATGATGGATCTGTTACCAAATGATTCCTTAGTAGTTTCCCACTATTTCAATGCTCAGAGATTTTTCATTTCTAGCTTTTACACATAGTTGGAGCCAAATTGAGAACACTTGGTAAAATGTAAGGGATTTTGGAAATACTGAACTTTCTAGAGGTCTGTTTACTCCTGAACTTCTCCACACCCACAATGTCCAGATCCATAGCAGAGTCTCTACTGGGGTTGCGTGAAGAGTCATCTGGGGAACTTTGAATTTCCAAGTCCTCATGTCAATTAAATTGGAATCTCTGAGGTGAGACCCAGGCATCAGTCATTTGTAAAGCTCTTTGGGTTTCCAACGTGTAGCCAAGGAAGGATGTGAACTGTTCTATGATATTAGCTGTGATTATAGATGCTTTGGTTGGCAGGACACAACACAATTGCACTCAGATAGATGAAAAGCAAAACTCTCCTTCATTTACTTCTCCAAATGAGAGAAGGCTGCCATGCAGGTCCACGTAGAGGGTTGCTACACACGGGGTAACAGTAAGCTGGAACTGAAGGAGGAGGTTTATGTGTGGCAAGTAGAGTAGGTTTATCTAAGTTTCACGGAGATTGGGTATTTTGAATAATTCCTTGCGCCCAAAGAAGGGCCATCCCTGGAGTTAGGTATTTAGGGCTCTCTCTCATAGCTGGTTGCATGTGTATTGTAACTCAGTGGTGTTAAATCCTGAAAAGGGGTGTAGTTGGGTGGGAGCTTAGCAAACTGCCTGCAAAGAGGAATTGAGAGTTCTTAGCCCTGACTTCAAAACTGGGTCGACAGCACTCTTGGAAAATTACAAGAACCACTGCTCTAGATCCTTATATAAAATGCAATGCTCTTTAAATATACTCATCCAGCAGCGCATTGAAAGATGGCGTAGTGAAAAGAGCACCTTACTGTTTATCAGAAGACTTGGGTGATGGATAGGGCTCTGCCACTTACCAAATATGGGACCAAATCGTTTAATTTGAGATTCTGCCTCTTTACCTATCAAATGTTAGGACATCTGCCCTGCCAACCTCACAATGCTGTAATGAGGATCAAATGAATCAATGCCTACAGATGAGTGCTTGGTAATCACTAACATTTTAAATGTAAGTCATCATTTTTTACTATGTGTTATTCCTGTTGGCACAAGATAGGAGGTGGCTGAGGTGCACAGAGGAGGGAAGGTGGAAAAAAGGGAGAAAAAAGTTGGTGATTGAAATTAAATGTAACCCTCTGGCCAAGCCTGATGCCAAAAGTGAACCCCTTTCTATTGCCACATACTGGGGGCAGTTCAGGGCTGTCTCCAGCGTTGTGGAGAAGCAAGTATGTGTTCTCCCCTCAAAGTGATTGCTCTAATTCATTCTTCCTTCTGACTCTCCCTGCACTTGCCCAACCCTGAAACACTGCAACCACGACTTCAGACCACCCTTTACAAGCCTTCTGGAGACAGCCAAGTGAAACCTGATGCAAACGGCCGTTCTCCGAATCTTCCCCTCTTTCCCTCACACCTCTGATCTGGCAGTTAATCCTGTCCATTCCTCTTCCTCAACACTGTCTCCCTCCCCTCTGCCACAGCCCTCATCACTCCCGATTTGAAAACCTCCTGACAGACCTTCCAGCCTCCAAACCTTCCCGCAAACCAGTGCATCCTCTGGCCTCAGGCTGACATTTCTGAAATATAAATCTGCCCAAGTCTCTGCATAGCTTTAAATCTTTACTTCAAGTTTCTGGAAAGCACCACTCAGTTTTACCCTTTGTGCCTTTTTGTGTATTGTTTCCTCTGCCCTGGAACGCTCTTCCTATCTTTATCCATGAGAAAAGTTCTGGTGAGGAGGAAACAGAGCCTTACTTTAACATTTGTGTGGGGAAAAGATTGATTACTTTTTATGTTTTAGGAATTAAGTTGATTGGCTGTTTGGTTAGTTTATTAAGCAGATTTGCTCTTTATTCAGCATATCACAAAAGCTTTTCAAAAATATTGCAATGCTGCTCTCAGAATTGAGGATGGAATATGGAATAAGAAGCTTCCAAACCAAATACGAATCTTGAATAGGATGTAGTAGGCAGAATTTTAAGATGGCCCCAAGATTCCAAACCCCTGGTATACACACACTTTCTCCCAGTTATTTAATCACACATTAATCTAGGTACTACTGTGAAGGGATTTTGTAGACATAATTAAGATCCCAAGTCAGTCAACCTTAAAATAAGGAGATTATCAGGTGGGCCTGATCTAATCTCATGAGCCTTTTAAAAACAGAGCATTTTCTGCAGCAAGTGGCAGAATAAGAAGTCAAAGATTCAAAGCCCAATAAAAATTTGACCAGTATATCATCATTGGTTTGAAGATGGAGGTGACCATGTAACAAGGAATGCAGGCGACATTTAGGAGCTCAGAGCAGCCAGCCTGGAAATAGGGATCTTAGCCCCAAAGCTAAAAGGAACTGAATTTTGACAATGGTTAAGAATGAACTTGGGGCCCAGCCCTGTGGCTGAGTGGTTAAAATTCTGCATGTCCAGGTTTGCAGGCTCAAATAAAGAGTGTGGACCTACTCTACTCACTAGCCATGCCATGGAGGTGTCCCACATACGAAATAGAGGAAGATTGGCACAGATGTTAGCTCAGAGCTAATCTTCCTCAGCAAAAAAGAAAAAGAATGAGCTTGGAAGAATATTCTTCCCCAGAGCCTTCCGATGAGAACTCTACCTAGTCGCCATCTTGGTTTTAGCCTTGCGATACCCTGAGCAGGGCATCCAGCCACGCCATACCATGCCAGACTTCTGACATACAAAACTGTGATATTTTAATAAATGGGTGCTGTTTTAAGCCATGGAGTTTGGTAATTCATTACACAGCAATAGAAAACAAATAGAAGGGGCTTTTCAACATATTGAAAACAATTGTTCTTTATTATTCTTTCTTTAACTTCCTTCTCTTCCCTTTGTGTACCTGGCTCAGAGAGTCCTTGTTTTTATCATATTAATCGAAACTAAATAATTTTGTTTATTAGTAAATTTATTTTAAAGATGCCAGAAGTGACCCCTAAAAAAACCAGTGGGATTTCCATGTACATTCACATATCTCCTTGGTCTCCACCATGCTGGCTCCCACCACATCCCTACTTTGAACCCAGACAGAATACAAGCGGTGTGCACAGTGATTCAGAGAACTATGAAGAAACTTACTCAAGGTAACACAGTAAATGATAGCACTTGGTCTTAAATATCAAGCTGAATTTAAATCCAGCTCTGTTCCCAAGTAATTATTTGATCTTGTGCAGACTTCTTTTCCTGGATCTACAATAGTGAATCTCAACTTGGCTGCATGTTAGAATCACCTGAGAACTTTAAAAAAGAAAGCTGATAGCTAAACAGCACTCAAATTAGTTTAATCAGAATATCTAGGTGTGGCCCAGGCATCAGTAATTTTTTAATTCCCATGTGATTCTGATGTGCAACCAAGTCGGGAGCTACTGGTCTATAAAAGAGAACTCAGACTATATGATATCAAAAGCCCTTTCCAATTGTAACAGCCTTTGAGTTTATGTTTAATAAACAGAAATCTAAATTAACAAGCATATTTTAATGATGAGAGGAGAAAGGGGTCAATTACTATTTAAGGCCACAATTTACTACAGCTATTTCTGTCCTTAAGTAAGTCGGCGTAATTTCAATCCACAGGACACGCCCATTTTGTTGTTTTTGCAACCACTTTAATAGGATACTCCGGATGTAAAAGCTAATCTACATGTATGACTTTGACGAGGGGAGAATACAGAACAAACGGAAGAAGAGTTAAGCGTGTACTGGTGTGGCGGGGACAGAGTAGGGAAAAGGAAAAAGAAGAACAAAATAATTTATATATAACTTATATATATATATGGAGAGAGAGAGAGAAGCAACAGGCTGAAAACTGGAGAAATAGACAAGAAGGTAGCCCTGATAGTGAACTGAAGGACATGTCAATGCTGAGATGCAATAATAGCTCTCCATTTTGTAAGTTTGACTTACATAAAAGGCCTTGTGGGAACACGAGTGTTTTAGGGTCATCAAGAAATAAAGCTAGTTGTTTTTCTTAGCTTGATAGGCAAAAGGCAGAGAGAAAAAAACAGCTCTGTGAAAGGAAACACTATTGAAGTTAAGAGTTCACAAGAAACATAAAATCGGACCAAAAAGTTACCATGAGGAATTAAGTCCTTTGGAATTCCTGGAAATCTTGAGGCGGACACTGACATTTCCATTCAATATGGGTTGAGGGATCTAGAATTTATGTCACACCCCTTGGTGCCTCAGTTTCCTCATCTATAAAGTGGATTCAATAAGGGGACCCACTCCATTGTTTCATTTGAAGATGAAATGATTTAAGAATTATAAGTCACTAAAAATAATGTTTGGCACATGGTGTTATATAAGTGTTTATTAAATAAAAAATTAGTTGAATTAAATAACAAAGGACACTTAACAAAACAGTGTGGTATGGGCAAAAGACTAGGCAGATTAATCAGTGAAACAAGTTGAAATCTACACACAGACTTGGGGATATGTAATCAGTATGCGATGAAGATCACATTTCACCTCAGTGAGAAAAGAATGGAGTATTCAATAAGTGGTGTTGACACAAGAGCTCCCTTCTGATTTTTTTTCCCATCTCTTGGTGAACCAAAGCTGTGAAAAGAAGACATTGAGCTCAGATTGACCTCACCTTTTCCTTCTCTTGAGCATTGATCTAGCTAAATAATTTATAAGTATAATTCAACTTATGGACTGTGATCTCTAAGGCTCCAAACTGCGTATTTCCACATTGTTAAAGTCTCTTTCCATTGTGTTGTATTGTACAGTTGCCTTTAACTCTATCTTTAGAATTTAAAAAACTGCTTTAGACATAACTAACATGCCATTGCATCAAGACAGCTAGGTGTATATATGTCCCTGGTCTAGATGTTTGTAGTATGTTGAATGTTTAGACATTCTAGCAGGAGCAGAAAACACTTCCTTACACAGCTATGCTTTTTCTTTCTTAATCTGTGGGGCAGATTAAGCTGTTAACTGAGCATTTTAAACTGGCCACACCTTACTGGAGCCACAGGCATTCAGTTAAGCAGGGTTAGGGATCCCCTGAGAGCATCTGCCTCAAACCAAGAGGAGCCTATATATTTCTCAGCTGTGACACTTAGTAGTAATGTGGAGGGGGAAGGAGAAGGGAGGAAGGAGGAAAGAGGTCCAGTTAACACACGGGTATGTCTGTCAGTAACTCTTGAGTCTGCTGCATTGCATTTAGAAAATGACTATTTGTATTCATTGCCAAAGACAACCCTATTATAGCCCCTTTTGGTCATAACCAATTCCAAGAAGAAAGACCGATTGTGTCACTTTTGAAATACCATCCTCACATCCTTTCATGTACACGATGAAATAAAATTAAACCATGGCTATGTTCAAGAGCTCTGGAAAGCATCTTGCCTGGGATGTGCCAGGCTCATATTATACAGAATAAAATTACCATAGCTTGTTTTAGGGGCAAAGCCGGTGAATCTTTGCAGGGTATTTTTCAATCTAGGTACAAAGATTAAACGTTTAAATAGTATCATGTAATAATACTCCAGAAATCCTTGAACCTGTGGTGTTTGACTTGCTTGTTATCTCTCACCGTTTTTCTATCCTAATAGTCTCCTGCCCTAATCCGGGTAACTCTGCATTGAATGTCACAATAAACTTAATACTCAATGTTCTCTCACTTAGTGCGCGTAAGGTTGCAGTTTCCCATCATGTTCCCTTCCCCTGGCCTCTTAGTGCGCCCTGCTGGACTCCCTGGGGAATGCCACCGGCTCTTAGACAAGTTCTTACGTGGGACGAAACATACCCTCTGATGCTGAGATCCCAAAAATATTTCCTCCTTTTCCTTGGTTCACAGACTGATGTGGCTAATACAGATTTAGATAGCAACAGTTTCTGCAAAAGCTTGCTCCTTCTCAGTGCAACGGACTGAATGCGTCCCCCCAAAATTCCCGTGTTAAAGCCTGCTCCCTAGCATGCTGCTCTTTGGAGGTGGGGCCCTTAGGAAGTTGTTAATGGTCACGAGTGCGGAACCCTCGTGAATGGGATTAGTGGCCCTGTGAGAAAAGACAGGAGAAAGATGATCTCTCTCTTGGCCACATGATCACACACCGAGCAGGAGACTCTCTACCCGTCAGGAATGGACCCTCGCCAGACACCAGATGTGCTGGCACTTTGATCTTGGACTTCAGGCTTCCAGAACTGTGAGAAATAAGTGTCTGTTGTTCAAGCCACCCAGTCTAAGGTAGTTTTGTGATAGCAGCCTGAACTAAGACTCTAATTAACTTGAATGGATATCAAGGGACTGAAAGCAAGTTTCTAATGTTAAAGTCATTCTTGTTTAGCTTGTAGTACATAGAAGACACTCCTAGATTCTGCCTGCAAGGTGGCCTAGTGACACTGTGATGGCAATTACAAGAATGGTGGCTCCACCAGGGAACTCCATATTGGCTGGGGGTGGTGTGATACTACTATTTATCTCCTTTAATCCAAGGGCTGTGATGCCCCCTGCTCACCTCTTCCACCTGAAATCCCAAATTAATCTCTTCCAAGCTGATAGTCCTTATAACACATCCATTTGTCAGTTGCAGTTAAATTTTTTCTCCTGATTGCTTCTTCCTGTTTCTTCTGCCTCCTCTACCCTATACCCCCCATGCAATTCATGGCGACTTCCCTTTAGTTTATTAAATAGCTGCTTAGAGAACCTGGTGTAATTTATTTTCTCCACACACATCACTTATGTTAATGCTGCAGGTGGGCTAATTTCCTAAAGATCCTCACTATCATTTAACATTAAACTTTGTCACAGAAGCAATGAAGAGTTGTAAGACACAAGTTTACTAAGCACAGATGGGGAGTCTTGCCCTGGGCTAAGTTCTGTCAATACAATTAAACATGTATCTATAGAAGGCCTACTGCATCTGAGACCCGTGGAAGGCTCAAACAAGCGTGTCGCCATAGGTTCTCAGGAATGCATCACTCCAGGGAAAGGGTGAAAAGGAACGAATGTTTACTGAACTCCTAGCACATTATCCTCACGACAAATCGATGAAATAGTTATTATTAATCCGCTTTTACAAATGAAAAGAAATCGGAAGGTCAAAAAGATTAGGGAACTTGCCTAATATCCCAGTGTGAAAAGAAACAGAATTATGATTAAAAGTAGTTAAGACCATAATAATCCCTATGTTATACTGGAGGAGTAAGAGAAGTACTTGATTCACCATAACACAGGGGAAAACAGACAAGTGACAGATGACATCTCGTTACACTTTTCCCTTTTCATTTGGGGTACTGAGTGGAAAATATCCTCTGCTTTCTAATAGAGACAAATTAGTAAAGAAGATACAGAACCAGATGTAAGAATGCCTCCTTCTTTCCTTCCCTCCCCTTGTTGAAACTTGCGGAATAAGCCCAGCCTTGCTGTACATGCCTCCTTAAAAACAATGTATCAAGTCCATCCATTCTGAGATGAAGGAAGCTGTGTCACTTGGCAAATTGCTCAAATACCCTCCTCCTAACCTGCTTCATGGGGTTGTCCATGGGCACAAAGCATAGCAGATTGGTACTTCCTCCATCAATCACAATTATAGCTTCTAAAGGGTTTTATAATTCTGTACTGCATTTACACGTCTTATCCCAGTAGAGCAGCTTTACGCTAATTTTCAATATGGAAGAGCTAGTGTTCCAAATAGCTATAGGCATAGTGGGAGGACTAGTAAAGGGCAGAGTCTAGACTCAAACATTCTGATTCCTGATCTTTCTTTTTCTTTCTCCTGCTATAACCAAGGCACTCTTGTTCGTTTCATCTATAGAAACTCTTGGGCTTCACTTTATTTGAAATGAGGTTAAGGACTGTGAATTTAACCAGTACCAAGGAATGGGTCCAAATTCACCAGCACATTATTCTCTCCTTTGCCCAGCAGGTACGCTATTAATTGTTTCCGTAGGTTAAACTAGGATACTCTGGGCTTTACTTTTCATTTGCAAAAGACACTAGCGGATTATAAACAAGAAGCACTCTTCACTAAGAAGTATCCAGTGCAATCTCTGCACAATTCAGCAACAGACTGCAAGATTTATTGATCCCTTGGGTTTTATTTTCGTAATTTTCTTTAGCTTCTAGAAATTTAGAAAATGTAATCTATGGGTTTATTTCAGAGAAACCATTCTCTGCCACACTATTAAGAAATAAATTACTTTCTGAGGAAAGCTAATAAAAATTTCCCGCAGGTGTTTATTTTCATCCAAGAATTTTTAGAGTGGAGACTATGGAAGAGATAGAAGGACCTAATATGAACTCTAACTGTGACATTTAGAAATTTCAGTCTTGCCAAATAATGAAACGTCATGCTAACATAATGTTTTTGTATGTACACTTTGGCTACTTGGTTTTTATATTGAAAGTTGTGGACATGTTTGTGTTAGCATTATAAGCATAATGATGTGAATGCATGCATAAGTGCCTGCAATGCAAACACATATGCTCATTTGTAGAAACCCAATCTAGAGTAGTAGATACAGTCTACTATCAGATGGTTTCATTAACTTTATGGGCTGAATCGTTTCATCATTTTTCTATCCAGAAGACCAAGCATCTGAAGTAGCCAACCACGCATTTTGGAAAGGAGCCATTGATGCCACTCATACATCAGAGCTGACAAAGCACCTGCAAGAGCCAGTTGCAGCATCCATCCTGAGACCACTGCCCATCTCCCTTCCCCGTGTCTGTAGGAACTCCCCTGTGAAGGGATTGCCAAAGTGTGGTCACAGACAACCAGTATCGGGTTTTGTGGTGGTTAGTTAAAATGTAAAGCATGCCGCCCCCACCCAAATACCCCATGACCCCCCCCCCAAACTGGACTTGACTCTCTCCAGCCCAAGCCACCTAGTGTGTAACTTCTGCAGTGAGCTGCCATCAGCTGGCAGTCAGATCATAGGACAGCATCTGATAACCTCTTACACAGACATGCTAATAGATAATACTTATTATCTTTCCCAGGCCTATATGCCTTATGATGGAATGAAAATGTTATATATACATATAATATATATGTCTTATTATGATGTAAAAACATATATACATATATATGTTATATTTTGTTCCTAAAGTTATTTCAAATAACAGAAGTAAGCTGGAGGAATAGACACTATCAGCATCTTTCCAGGGTCATTCCTGAGAATGCTCAAATTGTAATAAATTCTATAAGGGGGGGGGGAGCCCTTGCTGTGTTTTCATGCACAGCTGATAGCCGGGCATGCTACAATAAAAGGAATCTCAGCAGAAAGAGGAATATTCTAATCTAAGAGGCAATGAATAGAAGAAGGAGATGCCCAGATGCAAAGGACCATGTTGGTCGGGCAATACAAAAAAATTTGGGGGAGTATTTTCTAAATTAAAAGATAACTGAGCTGTGCATAGGACGTCCACACGTGAAAATTTCAAGCATGAAAAAAAGGACAATTGATTTTCTGAGTCACTCTAATTAATCTATTGTATTTTTTTCTTATTTAATAAACATTTTTATTAAAGTTTAACACACGGCAAGGACTCAAATCATAAGTCTATAGCTCGATGGATTTTCACAAAATGAACACATTCCTGAAACGAGGACTGAGATGGAAAAACAGAATATTTCCAGCACCTCAAAAGACCCTGTGCCCTTTTCAAGTGACTGACTACCTTCCAGGTGTGATTGGTATAACCATTTTACCTTCTAACATCACAGAATAGCTTTGTTAATGCACTTTTAAATAGAAACAACTCTGCCATTTTATATTAGTCGTATTATTACCCCTTCGGTATTAAATCAAAGACATAGTAATTAGAGATATTTGGTTTCCCTAAGGTATTCTTCAGGATATCTGTTTTTCGGAAAGTATATCATCTTGAATTATCAAGATCTGAAAGTGCCAGGTTTGGAAAGATGACTGTTCATCACAGGGTCCAAGACAGAAGAGTAATGATGCTGAACAAAGTCTTTCTGTCAGTTGAGCAAGAGCATCATTACTGAAATACAGCATCAAGTACAGCATGGCTTCAGCCATAAATTCAGAGTGAACTTCCTGTATGTGTAAAACTTTATTATTTTATTATTATCAAGGAGAAATATAACTTTGCCTTTAGCCATGTTCAAATCTTCTGAGGGAGAAATATTAAATATACAAACATGTGAGGAATGAACTTCAGCATTGTAATACATTATGAATATATTTGAGGCATAAAATCTATAATAAATGGATAGAACCAGTACTAGTACATTACATATTTAAAGAGTGGCTGGTAATACCTCATTCTGGAGTAATTTATAGATTGGATAGTTGTTTCCCTCACTCTTCACTCAAACAGTCCATCAATTTGTATGTTTTTTAAAAGTTTGATGATGAGTTAATCAGAGCCTGAGTTTCATGTTTTTTAAAAGTTGGCTGATGAGTTAATCAGATTTCTCTACTACTAATTTTACTTTTTTTCAAGGCAGAGAGTGAGAGAAATAAACTGACTTATAAACTCTCATTGTACCTTGGTAGTTTCTTCCATGAACCATGGACCTTAATAAGCATAGCATGAGAAAAAGAGGAAAAGGAATATTATTGCTTATATTTATTAAGCAACTGGGTGGATCCAGTACCCAACTGATAGCTAATGATCTAATAAAATAAATATAGCCTTAATTCCTATGAACTTAAAGCTCAAAATTAATTTATACCAAGCTTCTCTTCTGTGGTAAACTCATAGGCAGTCAAATTTACATTTCTGTAGGAATGGAAGGGAGCAGCCACATAGGTAGTTCTCAGAGGTGATTATTACAAAAGCTTTTATCATTGAACGTGCTTTCACCTATATTTATATATGATCCTGTCTGTTACTTTAATAATAAAGTCTCAATACTTCTAACAAAATAATGAAACAATCTTGTAAAGGCCTAACTCAGTAAGATGGAAACAGTAAACGCCGCTTCTATTAGATCCAACCTCAACTTCTCCCTAAATCCTACTTCAAGCCGACAGATGTAGTCACTTCTCTGACTGATAAAAAACATGCAGTTTCCCTCCCCTTTGAAGCCTACACTCGCATAACGAAATCAAAAGTTATGGCTTCCAATTATTTATCTGATATAGTAACAGGAGCAAGGTAAGTAAACATAAGAGTAAAGCAAAAGGAAAAGATATTATTGATTAGAATAGTTGCTAATTTGTAAAAAGAACTGGATGCCAAAATTTTAACATATTTCACCACAGGCCAATAAGAAGACTGTCAGGCTTATTTTTTAAATAAATTTCCTATCTTAACGACCTGGGCGGAGAGAGAACACAAAGAGAAAGCCCCTTGGGTGAAAATGGAGTTTCATAGAGTGAAAGTTCAAGCTGAGGAAGAGGCAGAACCAGAAAAAATCCTGTGAACTTGTAGCTAAGGCAGTTTTTGCATTGATCCAGGCATGGGTGTCCTGAGGGCTTAAATTTAGTACTGAAAGCAGTGGTTCTCAAAGTGTGGTCCCCAGATCAGCAGCATCAGCATCACCTGGAAGCTTGTTAGAAATGCAGATTCCCAGCCAGCACCCCAAACCTACTTAATTAGAAACCCTGAGGGTTGAGCCCAGCATCCTCTGTTTTAAAAGCCCCCTGGGGTTCTGACCCCAGCTGAACTTGCAGAATCACTGGTCTCAAGCAGAGGTCAGCAAACTTTTTCTGTAAAAGGCCAGAGAGGAAATGTGTTAGATTTTGCAGTTGGTACTAGCCTTGTCATAACTACTCAACTCTGCTGTGTAGTGAAAAAGCAGCCACAGACAATATATAAACAAATGGCCATGGCAAGGTTCCGATAACGTTTTATTCACAAAAACTGATCACAGGTCAGATTTGGCCCAAGGGTCATTGCTAATCCCTGTAGAGAAAACTGGTGGGAGGAGGAGGCCGCAGCAGGCCTGCCCTCTACTTCTCCCTTCCCACCTTTACCCTTTCGTTGATCCTGACACCCACTGATGAGTCCAGATGGCACCAAAGTCCCTTCCAGTCCTTGTGCATGTCCCTGCTTCCACTTGAGAACCGTGCACAGGAAGTACTCAAGCCATTCAGTAATTATTGATAAAGCACAGAAAGGAAAGCAGTAGAAAGGGATGAGTGTAAATCCACCAGTTGGTCATCAGTAGAATTCCAGGGCTAAGAAAGAAAGAGTAGCCTTAGGACTGAACTATAAATATCATAACCATCATTTATGCAAGTTTGTGTGTCATTTTCCTAAAGGAAATGTTCCCTATGATCCTATCATCTGCCATCCTCGGGAGCGAAGAAAGAAGCCCAACAGCTTCATTTGCTCCAAAAACTACGTATGTCTGACTGACCACAATGAGGCTGATGGTAGACTTGCCACTCGAACATCTCCACCTGGAGGTCCTATTGGAACACTCAGTATGTCTCAGGAGGAAATTATTACTTCCCCTCCAAAACAGAGGCTCTCAAATTGTACCAAACATCAGAATTACCAGGAGGGCTTCTTAAAACAGAATGCTGGGCCCCACTCCCAGAGTTCCTGATTCAATTGGCTGGTTTGGGGCCTGGGAATTTGTATCTCTAACCAGTTCCCGGGTGATGCTGAAGATGCGAGTTCAGGAACCATATGTTAGGAACCATTGCTCCAAAACATGCTCTTCCTTCTCTGTTCCCAAACTTAGTTGGCAAAATCACCATTGTATATATCTAGGCACCTAAGCAAATATATGGGTCATCCTTGACTCATCACTGTCTCTCACCCCCACTTTAATTAACCACCAGGTCTAAGCAAGTTTGCCTCTTCAGCATTTGGGAAATCCAACCCCTCTTTACCATCCTCCCGTACTTGTTATATACTTTACATGTAAAAAGGCTATAGAGGTAAACAGATCTAATTGTAGGTTACTGGGAATAACAGGCCTGCAGACTCCTCCAACCATCCCTACGGATAAGGGGATCCATCTCTCTGCATGGCTCTTCCCTGTTCATTCAGTGAGGAAACCTTATTTTAGGCCTGCATAATCATGTCTTGAATATTTTTGTCATTGTCTAGGCATTCTACCTAATTCCAGACTTAGCTCCTCAAACACACTTTCTACTAGCCAAAGTGATTTTTTTAAATTATAAGTTAACCAAATACTCTGAGACCAAATACTTATTATCTCTTCTTGTACCTTGCACAATGAATATTGAGATCATTTAGCTTTGCACACACTGTGTATCAGTCATAATTCCAACAAGATACAGATGTCATACTCAAAACAGGATAATCCAAGGAGGGTTTGTTCACAAAGGCGAGGTTGTAGAGCAAAGATTCTCAGGCAGCAGCGATTTTACTCCTGGGGAATTTACAATGTCTGTAAAGACGATCAAGATGAAAGGCGGTGGAATTGGGAAATACCACTGGCATCTGGTGAGTAGAGGCCACGGATGCCGCTACACATCCCACAGTGCACAGGACAGCCCTGTACAACAAAGAATTAGACAACTCAAAATGTCAACGGTGCTAAGGTTGAGAAACCCCACCACTAAGTAAGTTTTCATTAAATGCTTGTCAAACTGAACTAAACCTGAAGTGCAAACACAATTCCCTGTGTAACTAACTCTGCTTGAGCCAACCGAAGAGGAATTATGATAGGTGACCAGTGTAGAAGGATGGAACCTCCATCTCAAATTGGTCTCTGATATCTAGCTTCATCTGTTTGAAGAGGCATGATCTGCCCCAGTTAGTAGTTTTTTATGTGGCTGGGGATCCCTACTTTCCTGAGATGCTTTGTGAGCCCAGTGTGTCAACATTTTGCTCCAAGGAAAATCTTCAAAAATAGGCTGAGATATCCATTCACGGTGGAAAATGAAAAAGTCACATTAATGCATTCATGAAATACTCATTGAGATCTCACTGTGTTCCAAACACTATTCAAAACAAGCTTGAAAATACAACTCAATATAATCTGTAGAAGGTTTAGCTCTGATGTTACAGATAAATCTTTTCTTAACTTTTAGGTTAGAGAATGAGATTTGTCCTTCTAGATTGTTCCTTATACGGGAAAGATAGTGAAGTCCAGTGATGAGCCCTATAAGATAGAAAGGAGAGATAAAAGATTTCCTTTGCCCATTGGCAACACCCTCCATTATGTCAAATGAAAGAACCTATGATTTGCATAAGAAAATGTTCTATTTTCCAACCACATGGTACCAGACAAAACGGAACAGGCATTTGCATTCTTGACTAATTTGGGGTTGGAGGTATGTGCTTATGAGTTATTCCTCAGAAATAATTAACTAATATCTCTCACAATGAAAGTAGAATAGTTGATACTCTATATTGTGTCATTTGTGTATCACTTGCCTCAGGTATATTCATTTATTATTTTACACCAAAACAGGTGGAGCAAACACATGGCACAGAGACTGTATCCTCTCTCCTGCTCTCACAACAGAAATTAGTAATCAATCATTGCACTCTTTCCCCCTGAGCTTGGGCATGGCCTCAGATTCCTTCTGTATAAAACACTCCAGGAGGCTACTGTTAATAGACAAAAATTGGCACTTCAGGTAAAATCTACTTTTGCTTCCTTGGCAAAGATGTTGACCCTATGCAGGCCTTACTAACATATAAATATGTACCTGGAGGGAGTAACTCAATGACACTATATCATCTTATTTTATTTGGTCTGTCTCTTCCTTAGTAGAGACCTGATAGGTTAGAATGTGGAATAATTTAGTTCTGATAAGGGAGCTGGAGCCAAACGTAGGGGGTAATTTCCAAGGCAATAGGTGATAAATTTATATTATAAATGTATATCTCTTTCCAGAACTCCAAACTCATATATATAATTGCCTACTTAGCATCTTCACTTGCATGTTCAACAGATACATCTCAAAATTAAAATGTCTTAGGGATTTCCGCTTCCTGCTCAGATAGAATAACAAAGATTGCAGCCCAACATTATAGAACTAGCAAACCAAACCAAACGTATGAAACAATAGGTTTTAGACATTGGACAACAAGGAGTGTGGACAGTGATCCCCGAGAAAAGGGAAAGGAACAAGGTAAGCCCTACACTTGCCCCAGCTTACTGCCTGGAGAGAGATTCCAGGCTGTAGAGCCAGGAGAAGGAACCCGAACAGCCCAGTTGTCTCACAGAGTTGAGAAGATAGAGATCTGAGTTCAGAGAGTCCAAGGCAGCTAGAATTTGCGAGGCAGATCCAAGAGAGGAGGGAGCCACACAGAGAGAATTTTGAGTCTTTGAGAATTAATGTGAGCATAAGTGGAAGGAAATTACCTGAGACTGGAGAAAGAACCTTCCCAAAGCAACCGACAGAACAATTCTAATAGAAAAGCTCACATGAGCTTGGGATTACTTAACATTTCCACCAGCCAAAGGAGAAAGACCTGTAATATATGGAGCATTGGGTAAAATCCTCAGAAGAGTATCATCTTAAAACTGGGGATAAATTAGACCCAGACTAATGGGTGCACTGGACTCACCTTCCCAAAGATTAAGGCAGACCTCAAAAGTATAAAATTGATCTGAAGTTACTTAACTGCAAGTCAGAACAATGTCCAGCACTATTTAAAGGAATATGACAAAATCTAGCACCCAAAAACATGAAATCCATAACATCTATCTTCAAACAAAAAAGCAGGCATCAAAGAAGAGGAATATATGACCCATCACCGGGAGGAATGCCAATCAGTAGCAACAGAATCAGAATTTACGGAGATAGTGAAATTAGCAGACAATGAATTTCAAACACTATTATAATTATATTTCATATCCTCAGAGAGGCGGAAGAGTGTATGAACATTATGAGGAAGAAGTGGAAGATAAAAAAAGAATGAAGTGCAATTTGTATAATATAGAACTATAATATCGGAAATAAAAAGTAGAACAGAAGGGATTAACCACAGATTAGACCCTGCAAAAGAGATCGGTCAACCCAAAGGTGTTAAAGTGAACTTAAAGCAATAGAAAGTTTCCAAAATGAAGCACAGGGAGAGAAAGACATTAAAAAAAAAACAAAGCATCAGTGACCCGGGGGAAAATATCGCACAATCTAACATAATGTAATTGGAGACCCAGAAAGGGGAAGTGACAGAAAAAGTCCTTGAAGAAATAATGACCAAAAATGTTCTAAGTTTGATGAAAAACATAAACGTACATATCCAAGAAACTCGAAGAACCACAAACAAAAGATACATAAAGGAAAGCACACCAAGACTCAGCAAAATCAAATTGCTGAAAACTGGTGATAAAGAAAAAGATTTGAGAGCAACTAGGAAAGATAGGTATAATAACTTCAGAGGACAAAGACCAGGACGACAACAGAATTGTCGGAAACCGTGAAAGCCAGAAGACAATGAGGCAACTGAATAGATTGGGAAGAAAGGCAAAGACTGTCAACCCAGAATTCTATCTCCAGCGAAAATATCTTTCAAAAATGAAAATGAAATAGAGATTGTGTCAGACCGAAAAAAGCTGAGGGGATTAATCACCAACAGTCATGCACTAAAAGAAATGTTAAAGAAAGTTCTTCTGAGAGAAGGAAAATTGTACCAGAAAGATGCTAATCTGGCTCTACCTAAGGGAATGAAGAGCACTGTAGGTGGTGAATATGTAGATAAATGTAAAAATTAAAATGCCCCAAACGAGCTCCTGAATTTTTCTCAAAATCTACTTCTTGCTCAGCCTTTCCTTATCACATGTAATGGCAGCTCCATCCTTCCATCCTAAGATTGAAAATTTTGTAATCAATGTTGACTTGTCTTTTCTGCACACATCATCAGCCACTGCTTACAGCTCTAACTTCAGAACACATCCAGGATCTCACCTCCATGACTTTCTCCTTGATGCTTACCTCCATCATTTTGCCTCAGCCTTCTATTGGCCTTTCTGCTTCTACCACCACAGTGCATTTACAACGCAGCCCTCACTGTAATCCTGTAAAAACATATGACACTTCATGTCACACTTCTACTCACAAAGCCCCAGTAGCTCCCCATGTCACCCAAAGAAAGGCAAACTCTTGCTACAGCCAGCAAGCCCCACAGGGCCTTTCTTTCTCCATCTTTGCACCTGTCTGTCCTGTCCCCTATGCTCTCCCCCCTCACTCAGCTCGGGGTGCACTGACGTCCTCAGATACAGGAGGTACTCCTCCCCTTGGCGTCTTTGCATTTCCTCTGCCTAGGCTATTTTTCTTCAGACCTTAACGTGGCTTATTTCCCCACTTCCTTAAGTATTTTCTCAAATGTCATAAATCCACTGAGGCCTTCCCTGAAGAGGCATTTAATGTTGCAGCTTTCTACCCACACACTCCCACCCCTCCCCTGACTTAGGGATCCCCAGAGTCCTTGTATATTATATAATGTTTTTACCATCTTGTCTCTCCCCACTAGGACACAAGCTCCATGAGGGCAGGAATATCGTCTTTTGTTCTTACTGCTGAAACTCCAGTGTCTAGAGCAATGGCAGGCATTTAGTAGACCTCAGTAAATACTTGCTGAAGGAAGGAAGGAAGGAAGGAAGGAAGGGTGTCCTTGACCATGTTCTGCACCTGTAGTACATGCTATTTGTCACCAGAGGGCAGCACAAGAGCACTAAGGTTTTAGTGATCGAAGCTGGAGAGACGCTGCAACCCAGGTGCACAGACAGGAGACCAAGAGAGGTTTTTCGAACCCAGGTCACGTAGTGGAGACTGCATAAAAGAGGAGATCAGGGGTAGTTGGATCGACCTCTGTTTTGCTATGTGTGACTTTGAGCATCACTTTACTCTCTGGGCCTCAGTTTCTCCATATTTTAATTCAAGGGCTCGTACCAGATTTAACTCGGATTCACTTCTTTCCCTAATATTTCATGATTCTAAGTCAAACAGGATGCCCACTTTTTAAAATTTCATATTCAGGCTAGAAGTTAGGGCAATGCATTTCCCATAAAGCTGTATTCGAGCTATTGGCATTCAGTTAACGACCCACAAGTTCAATAGAAAGACTCTTTTGTGTGAAGAAAGACTATATCAAGGAGTGAGCCTGACTCAATTTGTCTATTCCCACCTCTATTTTCTGAATGAAACAGAGTAATACCTCTAGAAAGGGAAGAAACTTAGCACCCTCTGGAGATCCCAGGGCTCTGAAATAGTGTCAGTTAAATGCTATGGTTTCTTTCCTTATTACTTCCCAGGAGAAGCTAATGTACAGCCATTTGAGAGACAGAAGATATTGCTTCCTGGCAAAGAGGCCATTTAAATTTATCCATCGGAAGAAAATTTATTTTCTTAATGATGGAAGAGTTTCATTTTCTCTGAAAGGAGCAGCATTTTTAAAATTGATCAGGGGAGGGCAGTAAAGAGTTACGTATGGCTCCTAGTCAATAAAGTATTCATGATAGAGAATTATAATCTAAGCTAATTTATTTTTAAGTTTTACTGCCTCCTAATAAAATTCACTCACCATTTTATTGATTTGAAGAAATTAAAGTGTCATTAAAGGGTTTGTGGAGATTAGTTTGGTCGAGTTAGCATAGCACCTCAAGTAAAAATTTCCTCAAATTGCATGTTACCAGTGAATATGAAGCCTACGACCAAAAGCAAGAGAAATGACTTTTCATGATCGGATATTTAAGTGATTTAATGAAAGCCATCCCTTTTATGGGATCAAATGCATTAATTTCTATTTTATGATCATTTTTTCTTAGTCCTGACATTTGACTTATTTCAGAATGTCTAATCCACATTTATGTCTCATAGAATTTTATTTTCTCCTTGAAAAAGAGGATGTGAATAGATACACAGGCTGGACTTCTTAGTACTGGTTGTTATTTTAAAGCAAAATCAGCCTAGCAGCTTGGTTTCTTTGGCCTAACTCCATTGAGGTATGTGAGTGTCTCTGGTTGTAAATATACTTGGGGCTGTTAAAGGAACAAAGAGAACAAAAGCATGCATGTCACTTATCTGAAAAGCTCTAAATGAACACATTTGACTTTCTCTCTAATTTTATGACAGAATGGTAGGTAAGGGCATCTGGAAGGAATCAAACCATCCGAACTAAATCCCAGCTAAGTTCTCATAATACTTAGTACTTTCCTTTGTAGCACTTAGCAAAACTGATTTGTATTTTTGTTCTCTATCTTTACCACCTAGACTGTACCCGCCACCCCTCACCCTCCCGCCGAATCTCTCCTCATTCAGAGTTGTATCCCCGGGGATGAGCACAGTGCCTATTCACATAGCAGGGGCTCAGTAAATGTTTGTGAGTGAACAACTAAATGCGTCTAGATTACAAGCCCCAAGGACAGGAATAGCCTCACAGTCATCTTCAAATTCTTAGTATTTGGCACGTAGTATGGTAGAGCATCTAAATCTAATATTTCTTGGATAAAGCATTGTCTAATTTATTTATTCTCTCTACAGGATACCATAGTGAAAAGGAACCAAATTTCATCCTCTCGTGAAAACATTCCAGTAGGAGGTGGGAGAACAGAAGCAATAGACATCTATGCACGAATAATTAAATAATTAAAAGATCAGACAATGATCAGTGTATGTAGACTTCTGTAGCATGTCAAGAAAACCTGCTTTGGGTAGTTGTCAACCAAGCGCAGAGTTGAAGGTGCTATCCTCTGAAAAGCACAGAAGAGTCTCCCAGGCAAGGAAACAGCTTGTGCAAAGGCCCTGTGCAGGAGTTGGGCAGGTTCAAAAGGTCAGTGAGGCCATATGGAACTGGTGAAGGAAGGCATGGCCCTCCATCCATGCCATTCTTTGCAATGGAGACTGAGGTAAAGCAGCTTGAAAAAAGTGACACAAGGAACACAGTAACAGAACAACCGTCTAACAACAAACCCAAAGGAATTCTGTCCTAACCACTCAAACCATGCTGTTCAAACCCTAGCACCTGGTTTGGCAGCATTATATGAAGAATTAATCATAAAAGCTTAGGGGAAGATTATGTTTATAATGCTAATTTAAATATCTGGATGTAAAATTGCTTAGACAGGATAAGTTCAACTAGGCAAGGGCCATTCAAAGGAATAAGGCAATATTCACGCTCATGTATTAAAGCATTGTTTAGCAAATATTTAGTGACTTCTTTCCAATGTCAGGCCTCATTCTTGGTCCTGGGGAGACAACAATGAACAAAACAGAAAAAACACCTGTCCTCATGGAGCTTGTGTATACTAGTGAGGGAGAGATAGCCAAAAGATAAAAATTACACAAGGACAAGATCATTTCAGCTGTGACAAGCACTATAAAGGAAAAGTGCCAGGATCAGCTTGGATGGTTGGATGCCTTCCCAGGTGCCCCTCACAAACAATCTGTCAGCCAATCAAAGCAACAAATGTCAGAAGAGGTTTCCTTTAAGTAGCAGAAGGATGGAATGGTTTTCTCCTTTGTGTTCTCTGCACTGTCTAATATTTTTGCAATGAGAATGTGCAAAACTTACTTGACTTATGAAATCCAATTTTAAAAATTTATTAAATAATACATAAAGATGTTCTCATTAACATTTCAGCTGTTAAAGTTAGGAGTTTCCTTTGTCAGAGAAAAGGAGACAGCCATAAAGTCATATTATAAGTGAGCTTTATTAAAAGTGATAGAAAGATTTGAGGCCGGATTTGGTGCCTCTGCTTCATAGCTGGACCAAGTTTTCTCAGAAACAGTAATCTCTCTTCCTAGAAGAGAAGAAAGCATACTTCATTATTTTGAACACAGATGCTTCCTTCCTTTAGTTTATGAAGAAAGTACTCCCAGCAGGGATACCATCGCTGCCCCACGTGATCAAAGACAGCCGTCTGCACTCCTATTGCAGGTAAGCGACAGGAAGTGTTTTTGACCAAGTGTTTTTGTCCACATGTTATGGGGATGTTAGTGGACCTCAGAACAAAACTCCTTACGTTTTAAAAAATTTTCTTGATCCAATGGTTAAACTCAGAGTTGAGACACTGTTGATTGCCACAGAGCCATCTGTGGAAACGACTCACCAATACGGACTACAATTGCTTCCACAGGACGGAGGGCACGCTATTGCTCCACGTATCGGGGAAAGAGGAACGTCAACGTTAGAGTCCTCAGTTGACAGCTTTGGCACAACAGTGTGTTGCACGACTTTCAAATCCGCCTCCCCTGACCAGTGTGTGACACTGACGAGAAATGACACAGATGAGGGAGTGGGGACTAGCTCACCTTTTCCTTGAAGCAGACAATTTGCTGTCTGTAATAAAAAAGCATGTAATAAAAGGTCTGCACGGCGACTATCCAGAACATTAAGAAAACAGAAAGAAATGCTTTACTTGACTTTATCAAAACCAAAACAAAGTGTCATTTTCTTTGTCTTTGCTCTGTTAATGCACATACACATTTCTAGATAAAAATTAATATAACCACTAGAAAAACAAGGAGATAGTTGTGGAGGTGGGTGTCAATAAAGTACCAAAACAGGCAAAGGTGATATATTGGACCCATGTCTCACTAAACTCTAAATTATTTTTCCTTACTCTTCTATCTCCCTTTACTTCCTCCCTCCTGTTTTAGGACCTCAATTTTAAAAAATATTTTGTTGTTGTAATACTGAATAGCATTCAACAATTTTCAAGGACAAGCAGGCATCTCTCGCTCTTTTCCCAGGCTTTCTTCCCTTTTCCTTGAAAGATTTTTTTAAAAGGCAACAAGGAGAGCCTGTTTGCTGCTGCCTGGTGGCCCATCATGCGATGCTGATGTAACAGGCTGGGGGCGCACTGACTGGCTGCCTGCGAACTGGTCATGCTCTCTTCACACATGGAGCACAATCAGCTTCCAACTACATCGCATCTGAGCACAAGCTGTCTCCACAAAGGAAACCAAGGAGGCAGCGTTCAAAGGCCCATAAAGCATCCCTAAAACATAAAAGAAAAGGAGACTCTGGGGCTGCTGAAGGGAGAGGCTTCTGACATTAATGCCCACTCTGTTTGGCTATTGTGCAGACTGTAGAGGGAGAATGACTGACGGAGTACCATCCGAAATTCACACTTGGAAAAAGCTGCATGTTCGACATCAGGAGTGAGAGGAAAGTGCCAAGATAGAGAAGAAACAAATAAATAAGAAAGGGGAGAAAAAGAATGAGAAGGGAAATGCGGTGCCCTGTGGTAACACAGAACTGAGGCTGTTACATCTTGGGATTCCGCTGAACTCAGTTAATTATTCACCAGCAGAAATTTTGTGAATTGCATGTACTTTGCATGTCATTTATTTTCTAACGTAAGCATGAGGAAGAGAGTCATTTCTTGAAAGTGCAAATGCTTTTTGTTGGAAACACTTTAAAACGATAACACTGACCACAGATCATCAAATGATATCTAAAATATAGTTTAAGGATAATAAGTCTGTTCTTCCTGGGCAGAGATTGTATAGTTACTCTATAAATTATTTATAATCACATCATTGGTGATCTCAGAAATGGATTGTACTGGAAGAAACGGACCAGCTCTCACTTAATCTGGTCGTGAGAGCTGAACCACTTTTGCTTACAGGATAGTGCATCTACTTATCTACCCATATTATCTGCACATTTGTCTGCCTGTCCCCACCTGTGCGTACTTTCATGCATCCAACCCTCCCTGGCAGCTCACATCTTGCTTGGCTGTATTTGCCTCTTTGTCATCACCTTCCTCTTCTGAAAAGACTTCAGCAACACCTAGTCACCTCCTTTGATGACAGACTCTTTCAAAGAGATCTGTATATGGAAACCTGATTACTTCTAGGTTGATAACACGCAAACATCAATTTCCTTCTAATTGAGCTAAGCAGAATAATCAAAACATTTAATCTACAAAAAAACATTGAATGTGGACAAAATTGAACGTGAGATATATAAGATTTTAGAATTAGACATGGAATGAAAAAGAAAACTAAGAGATTAGTTCACATGTATGCATAATTTGCCACATTTGTTTAATAATACTAACTTCCACTTATGTAGTGCTTACTTTTTGCCAAACGTTATTCTAAGTATTTAGTAAGTATGAATTCCTTTAATACATACAATTTTGTGATATAAATTTTATTATTAATCATATTTTATAGATAAGGGCACTGAGGCCCAGAAACTTGAGAAGGACATACAGCCAATCAGTAGTAGAGATGAGATTTGAACCCCAGCAGTCCAGATCCAGAAGCTTAGCTTTAACCTCTCTGCTACACAGCCTTCATGTCAAAACTTGTTTAAGATCTTTTTATCAGCTCTTTTCAAAGAGTTTTGAGACGTAATTTTTTAAATGAAAAATAAACGTCAGTTTATTAACGTGCAAAAATAAACATGAGCGTTAGGCAGATCAAATTGTTGTATCAGCTTAGCGAGCATGCAATTCTAGCTACCTGGGAAGTCAAAACATCAGAAGGTTGCTTGATAAGGAGGGGATTAGAGTAAAAGGAGTTCGCTCCACGTCTTAGTCCGTTTGGGCTGTTATAACAAAAATACCACGGACTGGGTGGCTTAGACGGCAGACATTTATTTCTCACAGTTCTGAAGGCTGGATCCAAGATCAAGGTGCTGGCAGATCCAGCATCTGGTGCGAGCACTCTTCCTGGTTTTCAGATGGGCTTCTTCTCGTTGTATCCTCACATAGTAGAGAACAGAGGGAGCAAACTCTCCTGTCTCTTCTTATAAGGGCATTAATCCCATCCATGAGGGCTCCACCTTCATGACCTAATTACCTCCCAAAGGCCCCACCTCCTAATACTATCACATTAGGGGGTTAGGATGTCAACACCTCAGTTTTGAGGGGACACAAACATTCAGTCTATAACACTGTGTGATTCAAACGTAGAACAGCGTCAGCTCCCAACATCCTGAAGCATCCATCACCACCAAAGGTGGAACCAAGCCTGGTGCTGATCTGAGTCAAGAGCCTTTCTATGAGCTGGCCTTGAAGAATCAAAATTATCCTCCAATTTGGGATAGGGATATTTCATACACTAGCCTTTTTCAAGATAAGCAAACTTCTATGCATCACGTTTTCATTTGGAGGCCATGACACAACTAACGAAGGCAGGATATATGTTCAGGTCTAGAGGGTTAATGAAGAGGATCTCATGGGCAAACAAATTAAGAACATACCAGAGTACAACTTCAAGCAAGATGGACTAGAATTTTAACTGCTATGAAAGTATAATAATAATTTCAAAATTGATTATGTTTTAATTGACTAAGTTAAATTATTTTAAAAGCCTGTGGTTATTGTTGAAACCCACCCCCTCATAAAAACACAACAATCATAATGATGTTACTCCTGAGAAGCAGAAATTGAATCTAGACAATGATCAACTCTCTTCCAGAGATTTCTGCCTACAACACTGCAGTTGGACTGAATATGTAACAAGTGAGTTAAGACATCTGTTCATTTGAGGCCTGGAGGGTAGGGGAAAAGGGTGGCTCAGGACTCTAAATCTAAAACCCTTCTTTCACATAATCTAATATAGTCACCAGGTGCAGCCAGTTTTCCAGTTTCTGTATGAAATTAAGATGAAGAGACACTTTGCAAAACACACTCTAGTTCAATCCAGCAGTGGAACTGCCTCTTAATTTGTTTGTTCAAAGTTACTACTCGATATCAAAAGTGATTCATTCAAAGAAATGCATAAGACAACACCGCTCACATGGTTGAAAGTCTTTAAAAAAGATAATAATCATTGTTTTGTAAAATGTGTACTCTCTGCTTTCCTAATAAGAGTATAAATTGGAATATATGACCTCATAGGGAGAAAATTGGTATCAACAGCCTTAAAATTTCTCACGTTATTTGACCCAGTAATTCCTTTTCTGGAAATTAATGCTAGGAACAAAATTTAAAAATCTGCTTGCAGATTGATGTATAATAATATCCCTCACAGCATTATTGTAAAGGGAAAGCACTGGAAATACCTTAGAGTTCTAATATTAAGTGAATGGTTACATTATTGGTTATAGTATTCATTTTAACCATTGGGTCACTGATTCGCTATGCTTTAGAGGACACTCACTACCAAACTCCCTCAAGAGATTGTGCCAGTTATACTCCCTCAGCTCCATGTTGACTGGGCTGGACTCAGCTTTGTGATCTGGCTTCCTCCCCAAGGCTGTGTCTCAAGCTGCTCTCTAGTCACTTCCCTCTCCAGTTTCCCACAGTGACTCAGATTTGCATTTCTCTCCTCAAAATGTCGTGCTGCAAAACCTGGTTCCAATTCTAACCTCTCAGCTGCCCTCCCCTCTTCCATACTCTTCAGGAAGGAGCAAGGTAGGACATTTCTCAGTCCTGAATCTGAAAGTTGTTGGTACCTCGGGACCCAATAGCTTGTCATTAGGAATCCATGCAGTATTTGCCTATTCCAGAGGCAGACACAACAGGGGGGGCGCTTTCCGGGAAACTGGTCTGCCTGGGGAAAACCCTCACCAAAGAGCTGAGGAATGAGGCGGAGTCCAGAGGGATTCAAAGCAACTGCTAGGAGTTCTGTTTCGTCAGAGTCTGAGTTCACAGGCAGGAACTGTCCAGCTTTAGGGGTCTGCAGAAGATAGAGGCAGAAAGATTAGGGAGAAGTGGTCACGAGTTAGTAGCATCGTGCTTGTATCTGGAGAACGACCTCTCAGACAAGGAGGTCTGCTTCCTTGGGCTGGCTTTGTTGGCTGGTCAGAAAGCTCCAGCACCTGCACCTGCATCCATAGCCAGCATCCCACCTTAGGGAATGGATTCCATCAGACTCCAACTTGTTTCTCCTTCCTTAAAAACTTCTGGAAACAAACTCGACCTTAGCAATCTTCAAATATTTTTACTTACATACTTTCCAAAAGAATTTTTTAAAACTGTGTACCCTCGCATGCATTTTTAAGTTGACATGAAAAACTTCTCATCCTAAGTTCAAATAATTGCAAGGAATATAAATTCTGGAGGATTCCAAATTTGACATTTTAAAATAAATCTGTTGAAAACTATTTGAAAAGGATTCAAAGTGTTATGGCTCCACAGTGCACCGACTAGGCTAGGCTGAACTATTTCTCCCAGAATTCTCTTTCTTGTATGTTTCTGGTAAGGGTGCCCCACAGGAAAGAGGCTTGTGGGAGATTTGGAAGATGGAAGTGAAGCAGCAGCTATTTGTAGCGCACAGGCGTCATCGCTTCCCTGCAGGCACACCTTGTTGGTGTGAATTAACAGCCCTATTTGAAACAGTTCAACCAGCCCCGTCAGCCTCTCTAGGTCCTGGGGCAAGTGTGTGTTTAGCCCTGTGATGAAGGGTGCCAGCTTCTCCTACAGGACACTCTCATCATTAAAATTGGAGGCAGTGAGAACTGACATAGATTCCAGTCCATCCTTGCTTGAGCTCTTGCTAAAGGGATCCTGCTTGTTCTTGCTCTTCCCAACTTGACATTCATTCCCATTTTCAACTGTCTGCCTCACTGACTTCAAGCTCCAGCGCCAGATGCAAAGGCAGCCACTATAGGGAGCCTGTTGTCAGCTCCGCAAATTACAGTAGATCAAATCTTGAAGCAAATCTCTTATTTTACAAAGATAGATAAATTGAGATATATATATATATATGTATGTATATAGGTAGATAGATTCCTCCAATTGTTCTGATTGAACCCTAATACACAAAACATCATAGTGATTTGATACGCATCACTATACATTTAAAAAATACATGGTCCGCCTCTTCTTGAACAATGCTACTTCATTCATTTTATTCTTGAATTCACATTTCCTTTCCATTTTAACTCAAATGTAATACTTTTACATCTCACTCAAATATTGATCATTCGATCATACTCCTCTTCAACTAAAATAGTCACATAAATTAATTTTTTTTAATTTCCTGTGGCCATAATGCTGGCCATATTAAAACACATCTTAGGGATTTTATTCTTATTCCATTACTAAGACTAAGCAATTGATCCACATTACAAAACTACATTGTTAATTACTAAATATTTATTTTGGTTAGCAATTGCTGCTGGCACCCCAAAACTCAGTAGACTAAGTCGACAATTCCTTTTTCTAGCTCCTGTGTCTGTGGGTTAGCTGGGAGTTTACTTTGTTCTCCATTGATAGTGGCTGGGGCAGGTTATCAGGGATAATTCTGCTCCACAGGCCTCTCATCCCGACTGTGAACAAGCTGCTTAGCCTGGCCATTGCTTTCCCACGGCTACAGTAGGAACCTAAGAGAACAAGCAGAAACACGTAAGGTCTGTTGAGTCCTATACTCAGAACCACTATGTCTATCACCGATTCTATTGGCCAAACCAAGTCACAAGATCAAACCAGAGACAAGGGTCAGGGGATATACTACTTTTGTGAAAAGAACTGCAAAGTTTCAAGGCAAAAAGAGGAAAGAATAAAGAATTGAGGCCAATAATTTAGTTTTCCATGGCATCTGTTAAGAATATAGATGGTGCTGGGTTTTTTTCTTTCAAATTAACTTGTATATTGTACATATGTTTATTGCTGGAATACGACAAATGTTAACATTTATTTTATACCCTTTTCTGTGGATGTAAGTACTGAGAAACATTATTTACATAAATAGCAAGAGGAGGGAAGTAATTTTGGTATAGAAATGTCATCCATTCTTTGAATTCCTTCCAAATTAATTATGAAAATCCCGCAATGTACTGTCATCAAAAATTATTTTTAATAATCTATCAGTATACTGAAAGCAAAGAATTAGAAACCATTTGACTTGCAAAAGGATTTGTTATCCAGTCATTAGAGGTATTCATTTTTCCAACATTGTAATATTTCTAAGTCTCCCTTTATTTTATATTTGGGAGTTTTTACATGGTAGAGCCATGAACCATTGAAAGATCCTGGATGGGTGAGAAGAAGGCCTTTCTTTATAAAGTGGGAGAAAGGCGGTTATGAATGGGGCAGTGGAAAAGAACTGGCTTGGTGCTTTTATCATAGGTGTTTCCTTAGGCAGATAAATTTTAGAAAGACTGCCTCTGGAAAATCTTGTCAGCACTGTTTGGGCATGTAATTATACTGTCTTCAAGCTTTAAAGTTATGATCACATATTTCTAGAGATAGAATAAACATCAGGAACTTCATCAAGTCCTTCCATCTTTATTCAGACAAACAAAAGTAATGCTAGACATGCAAAAAGAAATCAAACTATTTCTTGGGCAATGCTCCAATTTCGTATTACAAATCACAAAAGAATTCTTTTTGTGATTTCCTCCATGCCATAGCGCTTCTTCATTTGCAAGCAAATCCAGATTTTCAAACCTCTCCTCCGAATGAAATAGTGCAAACCACTATTTAATTATAAATTCAAGATGCTTCAAAGAGAAATACAATCAAAGGGAAACGCGCTTGTAGTAACTTTGATAGTCAGAGAAACACAGTAGGGCTAATTAAGTCAGCCTTAAAACTCTGCATCGGAAAGCAGGAGTGACAAAAATCCCGTGTTGCTAAACAGCACATTTCTTTCAGTGAAAATGACTTCATAGCAGCAAGACACACCATGAAATTATGAAAATCCCAGGCCACTGATATGAAAGCACTGTTTGCAGTACTGCTGAGTAAATTCCTTCGTTATAACCTGTCAGTTTTAATCAGTAAAAACTTTAAAATTTTTGAAAATATAAATCAGTGTATTTGATTTTGTATGAGACGTTAGGTAATCACAACCACATTCACAAAAGAAAGCTTTATGTTTTCTTTTCATTTTTGTTTAAGCTTCTCCTCTAAGCTTCAAAGGAAAGCATGAGAGAAGCAATCCTCTTTCCCCAGGAAAATGTCCTTAAAGTCGTTCAGCTTCTGGCTGCTCAATGCTGAATTAATATATGAAAGAAAGAAATATTTTCTTCAGGACCATTTATATAGAGGGATGAGAATGCCTTAAAGAGATGTCAAAAACAGAAGCCATACTAAGAAATGGTTATCCATTTTAAAGGCTCAGACAGAAACTGAAAATGGCTGTGGGAAAGAAGGAAAAATGATTCATATGGATTGTGAACTTGGCCTTTTGGGAGAACAGATATATTCTCCCTTGTGCTTACAGCATCTAATCCCCATCGCCTCCACAAGAAAGCCTGTAATGAAAGCTGATTACCTCACAACATGCCGCTGGAAAGAATGATCCGTCTACTTTTCATTGTTTGCTGAGTTGCAAGGGGTTACCATGGTTCCGGCAGCCTCCTTACAGGCAATGCCAAACATGCAGAGTCTGAATGACGATTACATAAAGGCATCGGGATGGTGCTGCATGAAATCCAAGGGGTCCTTGTTTTATACCAACAAAACAGTTTGCCTAAATGGGGAGTAGAGCAAGAGAAGGAAAAAAGTTCAAGGAACCATAATTAAGTTCCAGTCTATGTAAAATTTCATAAGCTACCTAAAACAATTAAGAAATAGTTTATGTTACTAAAGCAAAAAAAAAAAAAAAAAAACGGACCTTTTAGAGGGTAAGAATAATGTAAATAAAACAAACCTCACAATTTTGTCCCTAATCTTTATCACTTGGTTAAAATATTCCATTAATTCCCAAGCCACAGACTGCAAGAAATACAACCATTGTTGTTTCAAAAACTTTCACTTTTGTTTTGTTTCCATTTTTGGCTTGGAAGTTTTTCTTGAATTAACTTCTTCCCATTTTATTTTATTTTATGCATATATGTTTATATACATGCATATATGTAAATGTATATATATACATGTGTGTGCTATTTTTTCTTTTGAACTATTTGACAGTCAGTCGCAGCATCATCCCTCTACCCCTAAATACTTCAGCATGTATTCTAAGACCAAGGACATTTTCTTACATAACCACACACAATTATCAAATTCAGGAGGCTTTTCATTAATGCAATATTATACAATCTACAGGTTATTTTCAATATTCACCAATTATCCCAATAATGTCCTTTATAGAGATTTTTGTCCCAATCCAGGACTTTGCATTGCATTTACTTGTCAGGTTTTTAGTCTCCTTTGATCTGAAATAATTCCTGAGCATTTCCTTTCCTTTCCTTTCATAACATTAAGCTTTTTGAAGATGACTGGCCAGTTTGTTGCTTCCCTCAGTGTGGATTTGTCTGATGTTTCCTCAAGTGTATGTGCGTTTTACACATTTTAGGCAGAAGCAGTGTTATCATTAGCACCTCACGAGAAGCTCAGCTGTTTGTTAGTGACATTAACTATGAATACTTGGCTAAGGCAGTGTCTGCCAGGTTTCTCTACTCTAGAGTTACCATTTCAATTTTTGTAATTAATTTGTAATCTGTAGGGAGATACTTTGAGAGAATACAATATGCTGTTCCTCGTCAACTTTCACCCAATAGCTTTAGTATCCATTGACGATACTTGGTTGAAATAATTACGTGATGGTTGAGAAATCACTTCAATATCTTTTGAAAAAAATTACATTAGTAGATACCCAAAAGAAGAGATTTGGATTTTATCATTTCTCATTTTTTATGTCTTTAGATGTATGCAAAGATACCTGTGCAATTTGATCAATTTAATTGATTTCATAAGACTTATGTAAGTATTTCTTTCTCACTCACATTATGTTTGAGTGAAAAGCCTTTCCTCTCATGAGGGAACCTTAATGTGTGTGTGTAAGTGCACGTATATGCAGCAGTTCTTAATATTTATTGCTTCCTAAGAAAAGTTTTGTGGCATAATATATACTATATACTGGTGTGTTTTTTCCAACACAATCCTTGTTTTCTTTCATGCAGTTGTAGAATTTTTCCCCTTTTGAACAAAAGGATTGGTAGATGGATGTCCAACAGATGGATCCTCTTTTAATATCAGATGGTCTAAGGGCCCAGAGCACGTGCAGAAACTTGAAACCCATTCCATAAACTGGAGTAATCAGGTATATAGAAATTAATTTTGTACCTTGTGTAAAATGGATGCTCAATAGGCCATGTTAAATAGATAATTGAATGAGCTCCATTGAATATATAATGATTTGTTAAACATAAAAGATAAAAAAAGCTTTCTAGCAACATTGAAAGTAATGATGCATTTAATATGTAAAAATCAATACAGAAAAAAATTCTCTTATATTTGAAAAATGACGTTTTAGCTACCCTGAAGTAATAGAAAAAAGATAAACTCTTGCTTGATTCTTAAATTATGTTTTGCCCAGGAGAAAAAGGAAACCAAAATATGAGACAGAGGTTTTAATTTAATATAAGCAGGGCAAAACAACATCATGTAGCCTTAGTGTTGGCTGTGTTTTCAACTCATCAGTAACAATCGGTGAGTGTTTCCTCATGAGGAGGCACGTAGCATCAGAAAAGTGTTGATTCTGAGCTCTCAGAAGGAGCATATTCTAAAAGGACAAAGAGGCTTACTGAATAAACACAACATTTTGAAACACAGGCAATCTTGGAAAAAATCTATTGTTGAGCTCAATTGTGAAACGCATAACTAATATTCTTTTAGTAGAAGAGTTTATTATCTGTTGTCCTATGAACCTAATGAATTATCCATCAATGTGGAAAGTGCTGGAAACTGCAGACTTGACTAGTGTAATGGAAACAGTACTGAACTTGAAGTCAGAAGGCTTGAGTTTGAGTTTCAGCTTCTTTATTTAATTATGTATATCCCTTGAGCAGGTTACTTAATCTTTCAGAGTCCACTTTGCCCATAAATAATGTGATAGATAAGCTAAAAGTCCTTTGAAGTATTAAAGAACTAAAGGAATTATTATTTTGAAAGTCCATGTAGGAAATACATGCAAATGCTATATAGTTTTATTTAACAATTTTAACTTTCTTAATGGGTAATTTATGGATATTAGAATAAATTGAACTGATAACTAAAAATTGAAGTTCACTAAACATGTCTAAAGTGTTTTAGGTTGGACTTCAGTGTCAAACGACTTCTGTCTGGCAGTTCGTCATACTCCCACTCCATGAATTCACAGAATAAGATAAAAAAAGCACAGCAATAATTTAAGCTCCATAAAGATAGGAACGTTGTTTCCTGCTGGCTTGAAAGAAGAGAAACCTTTGTCCTTACCCCACTGTGTGCCACCGGCCCCGAAGCGCAAAGCACTTACCAACCAGAAATCAAGGAATAAACCTCTCTCCAGCCAGAGTGCAGAAACCTGAGCATCGATTCCCTCCATTCTCAGTCAGTCTATCCCTCTCTATAAAAAACGAGACTAAAACCCCCAGAAAATAAGTAGGCAAGAAACAGGGAGGTGAAATGTTTGTAGAACTCTGAGAGATGTAGTTCTCATAAATAAAATTATATGTATGGATAGAAGCAAGATGAACCCAAATACTACTCCATGTGGAAAGTTATGAGTTTTCCCATAATCTGATGTTTTAGCATCTCAGACAACCAAACAGTAGAGACGAAAGAAGGTGTCAGCTGAATTCAGGCAAAGCCTCATTCACTATATGTCTAGCACATTCTTAAATTAGTCTAGAAGGTAAGCAGCAATATGCCATCTAATTTTAGATCTAAGAACATACTGACTAAAACTCAGTGTTGCACTGTCTGTGATTTTCTTTAAAATATCCTGTGGGGGACTGGAATTGGCCACCCCAAGGTATGTCTCTTTGGCATGAGGATTATTTGGGGCTGGTTACTTTAAAAAAAAAAAAACTACAGACAGGAAAGCAACTCTGAAAAGCAGAGTTTACTTACCCTTTATTAAAAAACATTTACATTGTAAAGGAAATCTCCATCTGTAAAGGTGTCTCCCTCTCTGTACCAGGAAGGAGGGGGATGACCTTATCTCTAGAAACTCTTAATCAGTGCCAAAGGCAAGGACTTAAATCTGCATCTTGCTTATTGTACTTGTCTGGTAACCTCCTGTAACTGACTCCCCCCACCCCCAACATCCTACTTTGTCTTTAGCTGAAGATGATATTTAAGTTGGTGGCTTTGCCATTTTGGCTAGTTGCTCAGGCTGCCTGAGCCTCTCCCATGTATACATCTTATAAAGCTTTGTTTAATTTTCTCCTTTTATTCTGTCTCATGTGAATTTAATTTGTTCTCCAGCCAGAAGAACCCACAGCGGGTAGAGGAAATGTCTTCCTCCCCTACAATCCCATCAGAGATACTTTATTATATATATGCAAGTTAGTTTAAGTTTCAGCAGCAAGAGCAGTCCATTGCTGTAATCAAAAGTTCACCTGCCAAAGTGGTCAACTAACTTTCTGTCAAGAATGCAAGGCCCAGGAGTGGTCAGTGTGAGTTCTAATCAGGAAGCTGTTACTCTTTGCTAATTAACACACGATCTCAAAAACAGCTTCTTATTGGTGGAAATAATCGCCTGTAGACTGGCATGATGAGTGTTAGAAAAGGACTCATAAGGTGAAATTAAAGATATGGTAAGTACGTAGATTAGCTAAAGTGGCATGGATGAATAGACAGATAGACAGCAGACAGATAGACAGACACAGACATACATGCATCTATTTTTTTAAGAGATACTCACTCTTCCTAACATGCATAAGCAAGAAAGAAGAGCCCAGAAAGGCCAGCAGCCTTACATTTAGGCGTGATGTCTAAGATTAAATCCCTAGTCCCTCTACCGCCAGAGGTGAACTCCCGAGAGTTTTGAGCAGTGCCGTGTCCAGCCATATTGGAGCTGGAGCTCAGCACAGAAAAAAAAGTGTGTGCTTTTATACATTTACTAAAATGTTCTTCTATATTTTGAACCAAATAAAAAAAGTTAATAAAATCTCTATAATCAAAAACACAGTCATATATAAAGGCTTGCCTTGATCACGGTGTTGTCCAATGGGATTGAATGCCATCATTAATCTTCAAAAACTGTTAGGGCAGGCCAGTGACCATCAGCTACTTGGAAACGACTTTTGTTGCTGCATAGTAATGCAGGAACATAAAACAAACAAGCAACAAGTCATGCAGGGACATAAAACAAACTGTCTTTATTTAAAATTTTGATATTTGGTTCATGATAAATTATTCTGTGTTCATTTTGATTTTTTAAAGTATTGCCTTAAAAATTATTTCTCTTGATTACTAAGTTTTTTGGCAGCTTCTCAAATTTTTCACCAGAGGCTAGTGCCTCACTGCTCTGATTCTGAGCCTCTGAGGATGCTACAAGACTGAGACATCTTGTTTTCTAGAATTTTCGGCATTTGGCTTAAACAGAACTTTCACTCAAGGTAGTACTCAAAGCACTTCAGTGGTTGGAGAACTGGCTGTTCTAGAGACCATAAAATGAGTAGTGTGAAATATTGGTTTTGTTTTTTATTGTTTTATATGTTATCTTACTAATATATATTCAGTTGGCAAATGTCTCTATGTGTGGTGTAATTTAACTCAGACCTGCTTTTATTTTAACCTGACACCCAAGAATTTCAGGATGGCTACCATTATTTGCCAAAAAGAAGCCAGGAGTAAGTTGACTTATGTCAGCCCACAAAACTCAAGGAGACAATGAATGGGATCAAGGGTGATGTATATTTAATTTTACTTAACTACATTTTTGCAGCACTTACTCTGTGCCATGCATTATTGTACATGCTTTACAAAAATTGACTCACAGCAACCTTCTATGTGAAGTACTGTTAGCATCTCTGTTTTACTGAGGAGAAAATTCTCTTCTTTCTCTTGGTAAAATCCAGAGTTAGGTTTACCTCATCTGAAATTGCCTGAGAAAAAATGTCCGTGGATATTATACAAAACTAACACAGTGAAGAGAAAGAAAACACTGAGAGTTAAGACTCAGAGGGATAAGCTATTTCTAAAATAATTCATCACAAGAGCCATAACATAAATTTAGAAAAATCGTTAAAATCCCCAATAGAATGCAAAAACCAGGAACTCATAACTACAAAGAATCAGACAAAAGGTGACAGCAAATCATTAAAACTTCTCTACTATAGTATTTTTTGGGAGGGGAGAAAGTTTTATTATTAAGTTCAATGTAAATCCTCTTTAAGAGGATTTTGTTACAAATTCTTCTGCTCCCTCTTGGTTCAAGTCCACTTAAAACTCAATTGCAGCACTGGTTGGCCCAAACATATCTGTGGTTCAGAAAAACGTCTCTAAAGATTGTCATTTAATTCTGTCCTTTCTTAGAGTTCATGATATGAATTCTGAGGATGGGTGCAATTTCTGTGTTTAAGTTCTCTTAGCCTGATAGCTCTTCTTTTCCTCAGCTTTATTGAGATATAACTGACATGTAACATTGGATAAGTGTAAGTTGTGCGGCTTATTAATTTGATAGCATATGCATGCAATATGATTCCCACCTTAGAGTTAGCTACACCTCCATCACATCACATAATTACCATTTCTTTTTTGTGGAGAGTATAATAATGTTTAATCTTCCACTTATGGGTGTATCTTCCCTTTTGCTTCATGTTTCAATTACCTTTGGACCCCTATACCTACCTAGCACACGCCCCACACATAATAGACATTAAGAGAATGTTTGATGAATAAATGTATGAATCCACTCCTCTGTTTTCCATAAAATAATTGTTGAACATATGAGTAACTTAAATAAACACATTGTGACCTCTAAACAAAGGAGCCCACAATTTAATATTCTGTAGCTTATCGTTCAACTGAAGAAGATGTATAGCATGTGAAATGTACTCTTACTGAAAAGATTCTGTTTTGCTTTTAAAGATTTCCAATAAAAGATTTTGTTTCTTTCTGGTGTAGCAAACATTTCCATTGAAATATAATGATGAGTAGATGATATTTTGAATTTTTTAAGCGACTTTTTTTAATTTTCAAAGGATTTTAATATCCATATACACATACCCTAAAATCAGTGCTATGAACTCTTCCCAAATAAAGGATTATAAGAAGGTGTACATATTTCAGCCAAAGAGTTCAGCTAGATTTTTAAGGGAAAGGGTAATTAATGAATTTTCAGGTGAGTAGAAACTACCTGGGCTGCTGCTGTGGTCCTTCGACACCACTTGGCAGCAATTTGCAGACTTAACAGGAAAGAAGACAAATGAACACTGTAGTAAAATTCTCTGTGTAGCTCTAGTCATTGTTCCAAGCACAATTCCATTGCTCTCTGAGTGATCTGAGAATAAATGCTTTTAAGACACATACAGAAAGAGGGCTTTTGTAAGTATCTGACAGGCACCTCAATATTGATCAGCGAAATAATAAAATCTGCCTGAAAGAGTAATCAGAAAATGAGTTTTTCTTCTATATTGTGATAACCATTCCCATGTTTATGCAATTACACGATTTTAGACAAAGAAATCATTTTAGTAGCTTTTTATCATTCTTCCCAAATATTGAAGACTTAAGTGGACATCTTTGTAATATAGTTGTCAGTATTTCTGACACTTCTGTTTTGTGACCTGACAGTGACAGCCCTTACTAATTAGTTCGCTGGGAATTAAGTCCATTGTAATGAAGGTGATCCTGTTAAAAATATTTTAATTGTTAAGTCAGTTTTAATTATATGCGATGTGTTTCAAAGGCAATCAGTGACCTCACTAAGCTGCACATACACACACACACACATCACACTACTGTGTGTGCTGGAATGAGCTCCACAAGGGCAGGGATCTTTGTCCGTTTGGTTCACTGCTGTATCCCTAGCACCTAAAACAGTGCCTGGAACCTTCAAGGAACCCCATACATACGTGTGGAGAGAATTGCACACTGTGAAAGATGACATGAGTGGAGCCATATTAAAATAGAGCCGGAGCAGCCACTTGAGATGAATTTCCTTGCATGTCTTGTTTCCTTTATCTTCCAAACTGGACCCAATTACCAACATTCCAAGAAGTCAGAAAGGAGAAGAATATCCTGTCTGTATGGACTGATGGAACTGGGCTTTGCTGATGACCAGATTGCTAACCAATCAAGGAAGTACAAGTCTAGCCTTTTACCTGACAATTGAACCTCAGGCCAATCTATGAAGTACAAACCTAGCCTTACCTCACCTAGCACAACTGAACTCTTATTTAAAACGACTCACCTCATCTTCCCCTTCCCCCATAAAAACCTAAGCCTCTCTTCTGCAATCAGAACATTATTTGTGTTTCTACCTGAATCTGTGCTCCCTGAATTGCAATTCTTCAATCCCAAATGAACACTTTGCCTCTTAAACCAGTTTCTGTTCTTGTAGGTTGACAGTGGCATACAAAACACAATGATTATGGCTTGACTTGTGTATGAATTGAATGATCCCTGGAACAGCATTGAAAAATGTGAGGTTCTTTTTCCTTGACTTCATCCCCCATTTTCTGTACTTTCCATGTCCCTGTCAAATCCACTCTGTTCCTTTTGGGCATGTGAGAAAGTTAAAAATACTTTTAATATTTATAACTTTTGCACCATGTTTACCACGTCCAGAAACTCAACTGTGCAGTTTACATCCTCATTTAATTCCCACAACACGGTTATAAACCAAGTGATGTTTTAACTCCCATTTAATAGATGAGACGAATTGAGTTACAGAGAGGAAAATGCCTTGACTGCACTCAAAATGAGTGGAGGAGCTGGGATCAGATGTCAAACGTCTCTAACTGGAAGCCCTGACCTCATCACCCTATCATATCACTTCCCAGTGACCTCTTACTCACTAAGCCCTCCTCACTACTACAGTGTGAGAGGACAGGCTACCACTTTTCTTGGAGGTCCCAAAATCCCAACCTCCCTCTCAGTTCCCTTTTCCCAATCTGCCAATGCCAGAACCCTTCCTCTCTGTCTCAACTGGAATGAGGATGCTCTTGGTCATGCACGATGGCTGACTAGCAACTCATTACCCTTTAGGGTAAATAAGTGTCAGTCAATAGTTTTCCTAAGCCAAATATTTCCATCTTAAACATTTAATCTCTGCTGCTCAAAGATAAGTTTTACACATTCATTAAGGAATTCAGGCGTTAGCAAGAAATTGAGAAAAATGTCTCCAATAGCAGATATAACTTCATACATTCAACAAGTTTTGACAACAAAGACATTTTTATACCGGATCTTTAGACAAGATAGTATTGAAGAGAGAAAGAAATGAAGGAGCTTAGACTGGGAAAAGACACTGACAGCCTATTTTAATTGGAATACAGAGTGCTGGTGGGAGGTGTGAGAGTCTGCAATGAGGCAGGGACAAAGGCTATAGAAACCACATAGGTCCCTAGCCCTGTATGAAAAGCAGTCCTCCAGGCCCTCCAGGCAATGCTCAGAGGACATCCATGGCCATCTTTCTAAATCACCAATTTGGGGACACAGAACTTTCAAAAGGAAATGTATTATGTATAGAATAGAATGCAAAGAACTGATTTTTTTTTAAAGGTTGGCACCTGAGCTAAACTTCCTTTTTTTTCTGCTTTTTTTCTCCCCACATCCCCCCAGCACATAGTTGTATAGTTTTGTTGTAGGTTCTTCCAGCTGTAGCATATGGGATGCCGCCTCAATGTGGCCTGACGAGTGGTGCCACGTCCACACCCGGGGTTCCAAACCAGCAAAACCCTGGGCCGTGGGAAGCGGGGTGCACGAACTTAACCACTCGGCCATGGGGTTGGCCCCGAAAGACCTGAATTTTTAAAGTAAAGGAGAAAGAAGTTTTATACTGATTTAATTTTTTAATGAACAGATACATATTATAGAAAGAAATTCATTTAATTGAAAAATAAGGATGAATCATGCTAAAGTTTAATGAGGATAATTTCATAAAACAGGAACTTCAGGTATGTCTTGAAAAGTCAAAGTTATAAAATAGATATGATCCTTATTTTTCATTATTTCTTTCAGTGTTCCATGGAGTTGTTGCCTACATTATGCTTACATACATAATTGCTCCAAGGAGACGAAACTCAAATAGGGGATTCTGTAGCATTAAGTAAACCATTCTCTACCAAAAGAATAGCTAGCTCATCAATAGTTGAATTAAAACTATTTTTCCTTTCCTTAAGTGTCCTCAAAATCTGTCTAGAAAGGTTTAGGCAGTGGCAGTATGGAGGCTGGCAGATGATAAATTTCTATAAGTCTATATTTATTCCTAACAAATTTTAAATATTGTAGAAACCATCACAGTAGTAGAGTCTGAGTTGGTTTGGCTTCTTTCTTAGGATACTAATTTATTTTTTAAAAGAAACCCTAAAGTCCTTCAGAATAGGAAAATATTTAATGAATGAGAGGAATTCTTGGGTAGCCCCTATCAGCTGTAAAACATAACAACACTTAATCTGTTGCTCTGCACCCTCACACACACCCCCCACCAGCCCTCTCCTCCTGTAGTCATCTCAACTCCCTCTGGACAGCGCCATTGACCAGTTTCTCCAGCCAAAACTCTGGGAGACAGCCTTTATTTCTATCTGTACTCCATCACTTACATCCATGCCATCAACAAATACTGCTTTCTCCTTCCAAAATATATCACAAAATGGGCTACTTCTCTCCCCTGCCACCACCTCAGTGCATCTACAATCCCTTTACTCAGACTACTTCAAACCCTCCCAATATCTCCTTGCTTTTGCTCTAAATCATTCTCCCTACAAGAGCCAAAATAACTTTAAAGGTGGGGTTACTATATCCCTTTACAAAAAATGAATATATAGTATTTAATACATAAAAAAAAGTATAAAGAAAAATAGAGCAAACATCAATATAGCCACTGACTGCATTAGGAAATAAAACTTTACCAACACATTTAAATCCCCTTATTTATCTCTCCCCAATCATCTTTGCCATTCACCAACCTCCAATACTCCCATATTTGATGTTTATTTTGCCAACACACCTTTCTGGTCTACTGCATGTATCTCTAAGCAATATATACTATTTCTGCATTTTTAAAGTTTGATGTAAATGGTATTATATTGTATTTATCCTTTGGCAACTTGTTTTTCACTCATTACTACGCTTGTGACATTTATGCATGTTGATTTTTCACTTCTGTGTAATATTCCACACTCTGAATAAACATATTTCATTTATCCATTCTCTTATTGATATAGTGGTTTGTTAATGTTATTAAAAATGATGCTGCATTAGATATTTTTGTACTCTTACTGTATATTTTTGAGAGTTTACTCTTAAGTATACTCTTAGGACTAAATTGTTAAGCAATGAAGAATTTCATCTTCAACTTTATATTGTGGAACTGACTCAATGTAGTTATTTGCAGGGATTCAGTTCTTTTGGAAGATAAAAGTAGCTCCACTAGTCGGAGGGAGGTGAAGACTATAGCCTTCTTACCCTACAACTTTGTTACCTGATGATAACAGATATGGACAATTATATGGACAATGAAAGCAAGTCTCATGGACTTTATTTATCAAGCAAATCCAGAAACAGTCATATTAACTACACTTATAGCCCAATGAAGTTCCAGCTTTTCTCTTTTAGCATAAAGCTCATTTCATAAGTGTCACTCAAGGCAGACGTGGCAATATCTGAGATGCAAGATTCAGCTCACCTCCCAAGAGTCTAGAATTCCCTCAAAAATCTGGACACAAACTTAGATGGTGTCCTAGGACCAGGCACCACTAGAAGGGCTGCTGAATCCACTAAGCGTGTTCTTCTGCTGCATTCACACAAGATGGGAGATGCTTATTCACTTTAGCCAACCCACTCATAATATGTGAGTGTTACTACCATATAAGAAAATTTTATATACTGAGGTATATGGAGAAACCATTCTGGTTTAAACTTGAAATTTTATTTGAGCCAAAGGCCTGACTTGCAGCTTGTCAAACATACATTGCCCATCTGCTTTGATCATTATCCTAAGTAAAGAATGTACTCTTTGAAGACAAGAATTGATGCCTCCTTTCCCAGGACGCTAGCGTTCTTTGTAGATAAATCTCCCTTCCCACAACTCCAGAGGCATGTTGGCCCACTATACGGGCTAATGTGTAACAAAATATCTCCTTGAACCCTTGAAAAAATGTACCCCTGTCATGCTCGGTGTATGTCTCTTTGGAAACGGTATATGATTGTGCTTAAAATCACTCTTCTCTGGAGAGCCTTCTTCCTTGCAAAGCCTGCAGTTCCCGGGCTATAATCCTGAGTTTGGTTCAAATAAAACTCTCTCTCCTTTTTTCTTTTATAATAGAATGATTATTGACTATTTGCACTAACTATGATAAATGGAAAAAAACTCACTCAGATATTTCCTAGTATATATAAGTAGGTTTGTTTCATGCCTAAATCTCTCTACCCACCTAAATCAGTGGCTTTTACAAGGACTTGCTCTCATTCCCCTCACCTTTACTCCCCTTCTTTTCTATCAATGTGTGGCTAAATGTTGAAATAAAATGGGTCTCAAAGTAGCAATTTTAAAAATCTAAACTGGTTGTAGTTTACGAATTTGCCAAAGCACTATCAATAAACAGGCAATTCAAGACAAATTTTTCTGTGGCCATAACAAAATTATTATACATTTGAACATAATCTGATAAACTGCAATAAATTATTATAACATACTCTGATTTTAGAATGGAAAAATTAACTACTGATAACGTCTCTAGCTGTTACTGGAACTTTAAGATCATTTATTTCTATTTTAAGGGAAAGGTAAACTGAATACAAAAATGTAGCATTAGAATTTTTAAACTATAGAATAACGTGGGAAGGACTCTAAATGTTCACTGGCCCAAATCCCCTTCAGATGCAGGAATTTCTTCCACAGTAATCCTGCAAACCCCAGCTTGTTCACTTCCAGTTAGGACTCATTGTCTGAGTGATCTCATGCCATCTTTGATTTTCACCATTTTAAAATTTTTCCTTATATGGTGCAATCCTGTTTTCTTAAAACTGTCCACAAGTATAAGAACATATAAATACATGATGTAGTCATTTGACAACACCAGCTTTAAATATAATTGCCAGAAGGATGATTTCTAAATGATGTGATTATTTTATAACAATGAATTTTTGCTTTCTTCTGATATTCTCAGTTCTGATATATACTAATTTATTTTTTAAACCTACAAGTTAAAAAAAATGTTTACCTAATTAATATTGATAGCTTCTTAGGTATAACACTTTTATTTTGTAAGTTCACATTCTCAGCCCTCTGGAAATCAGGATAATTTGGGTTTATTATGATGAGATCTTACATCCGCAAGTCATTTTTTGACATGAAGACAAACCAGTCCCAAGGATAATGAGTCCACTCTCCTCGTCGACTGACCTAAGGTTGCTGTTTGTATGTCCTCTCCTGCAAGCCAAAGTACTGGGGTGTACAATCTTCTTTTCTCCTAAATTTCTCAGCCTCCTCCTTTTCTTTTCTACTTTAATTCTCTCACAGAGCCTGGAAGCAAACAACAGCTTGATAGAGGCTATTGAGAAGGAAGCAATCCTGGGAGAATCCTAGAGACAATCCCATGAAATAAAAGCTCATTTTTATCCTCTCTTGGAACATTGTGACAAAGAAAATGCCGCCACTGCATCCCAGCATATTTCTTTGAGAAATATTTATCTTTCAATTCATTTCAACAATTATTTACTAAGTGCCATGCACTGGAATAGGACCTCAGCCTTGTGCTAGTATACTGTAGTTACAAACTACTACTCGTGACATTCTCTTCCTTAAAAGTTAAAAGTACTAAAGGGGACTCCCCTTCACTCACAGAGTGAAGACCTAGGCAATACACGTCCCGTGATGGTTCATAGGCTCAGAGATGACCCTGATGAGATCTTGGTGTTTTCCAGAAAGAGTGCATGTAAATAGTGTTAATTTCAGTTTACACATGAGATTTAAACAGTTCGAACCTCCGTTTACTCATGAGGTTTTAACAAAAGTGAATTAAAATACAAAATTATCATATTAAGAGTAATTCAGGGGACCAATCCCATGGCCTAGTGGTTAAGTTCAACATGCTGTGCTTCAGCAGCCTGGGTTCGGTTCCCCAGCATGGAACTACACCACACATCAGCTGCCATGCTGTGGTGGTGTCCCACAAACAAAATAGAGGAAGACTGGCAAGGATGTTAGCTCAGGGCAAATCTTCCTGATGCAAAAAGAGGAAGATTGACAACAGATGTTAGCTCAGGGTGAATCTTCCTCAGCAGAAAAATAAAAGAATAACTCATCATGCTTAGGGAAGAATCATTTGTTTTATTGTATAAATGACAATTTCAACAAGAGTATATATTAGACATAATTATAAAAACTGGAAGATAGGATATTTACATCCAAACATCACTCTAGTAATTGGCAGTTTAAATATAGTCAATACAATAAAAATTTTGAATGTTAAAAATATATACATTTGGGTATCATAAAAAAGAAAGCAAAGACAGTAAGAATTCTGCTTGCCCAATCAGTAACTCACAAGATTTATGTAACAATTCCCATAAACTGATCTCAGAAACAGAGCAATGTGACATTTTCTCTGAATACAAACTGTGAAATACTACAGATTCTGCTTTATATAATATTGTTTGAGGCAATCTACATAGGAAACATGATCAAGATTCATAATTGCACAAATTTGAGAGGACTTACATTTCCCATCGCAAATTACACCGCTGTCATAACTCACAAAGAAGTAATTGTAGTATTTTATAAACTGCTTACTGTCTAGAACTGCAAATTGTTTAGCTAATCCATACAAACTTTTCGGCTGCAAATCTTCAACATCATAGGTCTGGGTCAGGATATATTCCAGCTTCCAGTTGGATTCTCCCTTTAGATTAGCATCTGTCAGGTTCAAATAATACTGCAACATATCCTATAGTTAAAAATAGTAATAAAATCTGGTTTATTTTTTGGCGTATAAAGTACTGCACAGCAAGAGAGTCTTTATTAGGATTTATATGACAATCTTAATTTAAAGTTGTAGTCATTAAAAAAAAAGTGAGAACTGGTTTTAGAGAAAAGAGTTCCGATAGAAAATCTATATTATTTTTTTCATTTTAAAAATACCGAAAGAACAGAATAGAAAATAATCTAAACTATACAGAGACATGTACAAAATGAAAAGCTTTCGATTAACACACCTCAGAAGTAACCACTGCTAACAGTCGTGTATAAATCAGTGGTGTGCTGGAGGTGGCCTGCACCAGCTCACAAGAACAGACTGTCAAATTTTCAGGAATCTTGCAAGTTGGTTGATATCACTTTGGCAGCTTGAAATTGGCCATGATGGGAGTATTTATATCATGGAAAGTAGCAAACATTACAAATCAAAGCACTTTTTCCCCCAGTGAATCAGTTAAACATTTACCAGCACTTCAGTGTACGTGTATTGTTTTAGATTTTATGCACAAAACAAATACAAATATTTAGACTATATATATACATATATATATACTTACTATCTTTTTGGCTTTTTCAAAAAATGAAGTCTTGCTATACAAACTGTTTTGCATTTTTAAAAATTATTTAGTGCTATAAAGGGACATCTTTCCATGTCAGTACATATACATACATACACACATACATATACATATATATACATGTGTGTATGTGAGGTTCAGATCCCAAAATAGTCAACTAATAGTTGTAAAAGAATTCTGTTGGACTAGTTCATAGTTAATGATTTTATTTCCTCATTTAATCTAATACTTACGGATTAAATCAGATTTCCCCTGCCCTACTTCCTTTGTAAAAACATGCTCTAGGGAATAACAGAGTTAACTCCTACTAAATTTACCTAGGAAAAACTTGCAGTTACATAAGTAGAGACCTTAACTGAGAAATTCTTTTTCAAATTATTTTTGTTGAAAGGGGCAGTACCCATAAGCTAAATGCCCAGCCTTTCGATGCTAACTTGATCCAAAGCACAGAGTCACGTACAAGCTGCAGAGCATTGTGGTCTCAAAGGTAAATGTCCAACTTAATGTATTTTCTTTACAAAACTTTTTTTGCCAACATTTATAGAGCGCTTACTATGAGCCAAGCATTCTTCTAAGTGCTTTACGTGTATTTGTTCACATAAACCTCACAGCAATGAAGTGAGGTCAGCAATATTTTAATCGCTGTCTTACAGAGCAGTAGCCTAGGACAGAGAAGTCAGGTAATACAGCTCATGAGAGCGTATGGTTTCAGGGCCCACACCCTCCTTCACAGCTGTGTTCTGGAGAAGAGCGGTTAATAACAAACACAGCTTAGGGAAAAATTTCAATATGTATGCAAGTCCACAAATAAGGCACTTCCCAATGGAACCCTCATCTAAATAAATATGAAGTCCTTAGAAGGACAGGAATGGCCTCCCAAACACTGACTTCATAAGCCCACACTTAGAAAGTGCTGACATTCCAAATATAAAAAGAAGAAAGACATGGTGAGAGTTCAACATAAATGACAAGCCACAGAGCTGCGCTGAAAATGTCCAACTAAACAATGAAAACTACAAAGACATGCATTAATATAGGGTCAATTCTAAATCTGTGCTAACTTACCGATAACTTATAATCATGAGGGTCATACTGAAATAGTCTGATACCAGGATTGTTGGTCTGTTTTTGTAAAACATTCTTCACTGGGGTAACAGCAGGAGCCACAAACAAAGAATTTATTGGACTTCCTGGACAAAACATATAAACATAAACATCCACTTTTTAAAAATAGAGTTTAACTATATTACAAATGTGAATAAGTCCAAAAATAAGAGATTAACAAACATAACAGGCAAGTTACAGGTGATCCTTGATGGATTCGGACTCAAAACATGAAACTTGAAAATAGGGGAATTTTTATTATGGATTGGTATTAGATTATACCAAAGAATTATGGTTAATTTTGTTAGGTAAGTTAGTGGTATTGTAATCATGTAAATTTATATTTTAGCAGTGCATACAGAAGCATGTAGGACTGAAATACATCTGATGCTTGAGATTCACTTTCAAATACTTCAGAAAAGAAAAGAATAAAAAATGAATAGAAAAAGCAAATGTGGCAAAATCTCGGTAGATGTTGAATATAAATGATGGTACATAGGGATTTGTTTTATCATTATCTCTGCTCTTATATATATTTTAAATTTTTAATAATAAAACAATTCAAGTTATTACAAATACACACACACCAAAGTACAAAACAAGTTTGTTCTGTACCTCTACCGAAAACAATATTTCAATAACTACATAATAAGAATTTGGTTAAAGTGTCGCCATATTTTATCCATATCTATTATAGGACTAAATTTCTTTCTGAGTAAAAAAGCTATCAAATGCTGAATAATGGTCATTTTTATCAAGCCCACTCATTCTAGATGAAAGAGGTGAAGCATTGCAAAAATGTGCCCCAATTGCTGAAAAAAATACATATTGATTTTTCTCCTGACTGACTACTATGAAATCAAAAGTCTTATTTTGTTAACTCTGTTTTCTGCTCTCATGTAGACACAGTCTTTAAAAATAGATAATGACTGTTTTATTTGATGCTAGAGCTTCTTCTATTTTTTTCTTTTAATGCTGAATAGGTGACAATATCAATAAGCACTTAAAGTAAGAGCTTAATACATTTTATTTTAAACCAATGATAAATTGTGCTTTGCTCTTTAAATTCTGAAGACTGAAACAAGTCATATCAAAAGAAACTTGAGGGGCCAGCAGGGCATCGCAGTGGTTAAGTGCACATGTTCCGCTTCGGTGGCCCGGGGTTTGTGGGTTAGGATCCCAGGTGAGGACATGGCACCGCTTGGCAAGCCATGCTGTGGTAGGCATCCCACAGGTAAAGTAGAGGAAGATGGGCACGGATGTTAGCTCAGGGCCAGTCTTCCTCAGCAAAAAGAGGAGGATTGGCAGCAGATGTTAGCTCAGGGCTAATCTTCCTCAAAAAAAAAAGAAACTTGAGTCTAGCAGGTAAACAACAAACAGTAATATTCCCTTAAACTTGAGGATCTAAAAGCAAATTTCAGAGGCTTTTGTGTTGACAGCAATCAAATGATGGTGGTCCTGTGGAGCTAACAGGAAGAAACTCAACTGCAGGCCTAAATATGCTTTGCACACTTGCCATACAATCACAGGAGGTAATTCAGAAAAAGCTGGTGCTGGCAGGTTGATTTAATGAAACTTTTAATTTACCAGATCAGTAAAAATCACTGGGTATTATTGGATATGCTTTGCTCTAGCAAAGTCTTGGATTGAGGAAATGCAAACACAACATCAGATTACCTTTTTTATCTGAAAGAACCATGATGCTATCTCTGTGTGTGTGTCCATAAAATTGTCCTGCAATGACATTGCTGTATTTTCTAAAAATATCTATCAATTTCTCATTATAATATTCTCTCATTGCCGTGGTGCCCACCGTATAGGGCAGATACCCCACTGGAATATGCGCAATGATGTACACCTGGAGAAGGAAACACAAGGAGGACTGATGAGAATCTTTGTGCACATTTATCATGAACAAATGACATTTAGATACCCAAGATCGAAAGTACATTAATTAAAATTTAGAAAGCCAATATACCATCTGTCCTATTTATCGTCAAAAAACGATGGAATTACGAAACTATTAATACCACTATATTTGTACTTGACTCATTTAAACTACACTGTTGAGGATATAAGCACCTGTGACCGTGGTCAGAATTTTTTTCTATCAACAGACACCAATCAATCCTCAAAGCATTAAAAGCAAAATAAAATAACAAAAACAGAGATAAATCATAAGGTATTTCATGTGACATCTTCAAATTTTAATACATTTATTAATAACTGACCCTCCTCATATTTAATAAATACACAGATTTCGCCCTCTGTTTATCCCCTGATGATTTTGGTCTATGGGATCTACCTTCTCCTTATTTTGCTGAGAGATGTTCAGTGTGTTTTCTAGCCATTCGAACTGATTTGCTGGGTCGGTCTTATTCAAGGTCACGATATTTGGGCCATAGTACAAGTTTGTGTTTAGACTGATGATCCTAAGGTTCAGATTAGTTGAAACCTTCTGTGAATAAAAGCCACCTATAAAAACAAATTTAAAACACATTCTAGAAAAACACACACACAGATATGCGGGCACTTGAAAGTAAAGTCTTAATTAAGGCTTACAAGCCCGTCAGGAAGTTGACACATTTCTCATTGTTTAGTTTGCCCATACATAAGCTGTCATTAGATGAGAATCAGATTTAACAAACACTTATTGAAAACCTACTGTGTGCCAGGTACAATGCTGGCACTTCCACATATTGAGGTAACAACAATTGTATCCAAAATTCAGATGAAAAGATAATTAAATGTTTTGGCACTAGGCATAACGAGGTACCAAATTTTGTAAAAGAAAGACTAATATGTCAACTCCTACTTTTGCATATTTGGGGAGTTAAGATGACAGATATGATGAAACATAAAGTCCACAGAATAGGAATACATATAGATCTTGCCAGAGACTACTGAGGAAGAAACGGCGGATAAACCAGAGCTGCCACAATCTCAATAAAGACAAGGCTTAAAGGCATAACTCCACTCACACCTCTGAACCAGTAGTGTCAGAATGTTCAGCAAAGGGTCTGCTGCAATGGTCCTTTCAGAGCTGGCCACTGGGATCTTGGCCCAGCTCTCCTTGCTCCGGACCCATTCACCATCCATGCCTCTCCTTAGTTTTCAAATGTGACTTATGGTCTCCAGAAAAACCAGGTAGAGTGGCTGTCTGGAATTGGCACACTCAAGTAAACAGTAAAGATCTAAGTCTAAACAACATGAATAAGGACAGTCACAAAATAGGGATGAGAAAAACTTTCACTTACCTTTCCTTAAAGTGTGAATAGCTTCTTCATCCAGCCATGGCTTCCAGAGGTTTGCTACTGCATCGTACACCTTGCTGGTGACTATAGGTAGTTGATCCTGGCCACAAACAATATAATCCACCATTGAAACTCTAAAGATACATGGATTAATTAAGTTAAACATTACTTGAGTGCTTACTACTACGTTAAGTATCTGAAGATGCAAGGAGGAATACTAGATAGACTCAATCTTCAAGGAATTTATAACTTGGGGAGGCGGAGGACAAAATGTAATCAATCCCCTATAAGCCAAAGTACTAGGTGCTACCACAGAGGTTCTGGGAGTGCAGAAGCAAGAACAATTGAGTCTGGCCCAATGAGTCAGCGGAGAGAGCAAAGACAGCACTTGAACCAGACATTGAATAATGATTTCATCAACTTGACAAGAAAGAGCAACAATGCAAAAACAATGGCCCAGACACCAGCACAGTGTCATATACAGAGAAAAGCACTTGTTTCAGTGTGGCCGGGGTCTAGGATGGATATGGAATGTGCTCATTAAAGAGACACTGAAGGCAGTTTGAGCCTGAACATCCAGGGCCCAGTGTAGCATGTCCACGGAATGGAGAAAATTTCATGATTTTGGAATTAAACCAAGTCCTCTGAAATGTTAACACTAGTATAAAGCTTCTTGATTTCTTGAATGAAGATTGACAACCACATGCTTTTGATATGAAGAAGTCTCTTTATGTCAGCCTAAATTATATCACCTTGTTTCCATTTTTTAATATATTAGATATATAAAACATTATTTTTACCATAAATTATCTTTTTATCATCCTAGTATATCATATTATAATAAACTATGATGACATATGCTAGGGAAGATAAAAGAGCAAAACTTTAGAAAGTAGATATACTGAATAAAAATCCAAGAAATCATTTGTGAAATTGAGTAATTATTTCTATTTTTTGTTTTAAAAAATTATATGTAAGAACTGAATCCATTTCCTTCACTCTCCTCGTTTCCTCCTGTATATTGGTGATAGAGATCTTAAAGGAGTTTCCCTGGAAGCGTTAATTAAAATGCTTGGTTATTTTTCAAGATGAAAGTCACGCTAGTTCCTAATACATATGCCTAATATATGATAAAAGTATAAATACATTCAGGGCAAGTAATCAAATGACTTGTTTAAACTGGAACTAATTATCCAAAGTATATTTTCAGTTTGTGTCAGAGATCATAGTCATCTGTCTGAAAATTACACAACAGCTTAGGCCAACCTAAATTCTGGTTAAAAATTGTAATCATCATCAATATCATCATCATCATCATCATCAAAAAACCTAAAGTCTTACCAGAACTGGGTATAAATTACAGGTCTTTCCACTGCCAAGAAATGAGGTATAATGGGAAGTGACCCACCCATAAGTTTGGTGGCAGCAGCCTTGCCAGTGGAGGAGGACATGAGGACCCTGGACCAAACAGCTTCCTTGGGTGGCAACTGGAAGGAATTCCTGGTCTGCCACACTAATATCTACTTCTGATGTAATGGATGGGGACATGCAGCTATACATGTGTGTTTATGTAGCTAAATTTAGGTACATTTTTATGGGTTTTAATAGAGAAATAACACTTATCAAACTTATGTGTCACTAACGCTGACCAGATTTCAACCTCAGATACCAGCCTCTAGGAGAATTTGGTGTGTGGCTTTCACGTTACATTTGACATTCCTGAAACTGGAGTGGACAGATAGCAGTAGAACAATAGGAAAAAGGTGTTCGGATATCAAGTAATAAGCTAGAAAGAGAAAAAATTGACTGTTTAAGGTATACAGCCTGCCCAATTCACCCCAGCTCTGCTTATAAAAGGAAATTTTAGATTAGATAGTATCCATGTCTTTGAATTATTATAAGATTTGACTTCACAAAAAGAAGACAGAGATAAAAGTGAAATGAAATAACTCAAAGGAGTTAGGAAAAATGGATCCCACGTCACTGCTTAATGCAATAATAACCACCACTCCGCTCAGTGAGGGCTCATTATGTGCCAGGTGAGAAGCTATCCCTTTTCATGTAGTATCACTAATTCTTACAAAAACTTTGCAAGGTAGGTTTTAATAAGTGACCTATGGATCAAGCACCCCAGGTGAATTATCCAAGTTGGTCAAGCTATTAGAATCAGGGCAGAATAGGGTTTTAAATTCTAGTGGATATGACTCTAAATGCCACACGTTTTCCACCAAACCAGTCTGCCTGTCACCTAAAGCACATAAAAACAGTGTGTGTAACCTCCAGCTCCTAGACATTGTTTGTCTCCAAGCCTCTGCACTGTGTGGTCTAACATCTCAACAGAAACAAAAGTTGACCACTGGTTGAGAGCCCAACTTACAAAGACTCACATAATGTTCATCCCCAGACTAGAGGTCACTTGAAACTTGAGCTCATCCTAGAGTAGAACTTTTCAAAATCATGTATTTTGACTTCAGGTTAGCTTAACAAATAAATTCAAAGCAAAAAGAAAAATGTAGACAAAGAGAGCCATGAAAGTAAATATCTTGCTCAGGAAATATTGAGTATATTAGTCTGGCAAGAGCAAAGGAGGTGTGAAGTGTGTTGGTCTACTTGAACACAAAAGATCCAGGACGTGAGCTCTGCCACTAAGTGATTATGAGCACTAGAACCAGCAACTTAACATTTCTGGGCCTCAGTTTTCTCGTCTATAAAATAAAGAGTTGATCTAAACCAGGGGTTAACACATTTTTTCTATAAAGGGTCAAATAATAAATCTTTTAGGCTTAAAAGCCATATGGTCTCTGTCACAACTATTCTATTCTGCTGTTACAGTGCAAAAGCAGCCACAGGCAATACAAAAAGAATAGTCATGACGGTGTTCCAATAAAGCTTTATTTACAAAAACAAGTGGCAGGCCAAATTTGGACCACAGGCTATAGTTTGCCAAGCCCTGGACTAAACAACAATCTCTGAGATCTCTTGAATCTGTACAAATCTAAGATTCTACACTACTATAACAGGACCCTGTAACCAGGGCTGGTCTCCAGCTATTATGCACAGGCTGCTTAACAATGGCTGCCCTGATAGGCTGAAGTCTGGGCTGTACCAGGCATGAAATATTCTGCACACAGTCTCTGCCTTGAATCTCATCTTAATTAGATAAACTGGACTTGAACAGGGACTTCCCTCTTTGGTTCTTAGAATAATTAGCTATGTTTTTGGTTTTAATCACAATCTAGCTTAGAGCATCACGTGGAGAGCTTTGTATATCTAACAGAAATTCTGAAAAATGTAAATACTTGTCAGCATTAATCTTTGTGCTAACCTTATACTGGAAATGCAAATGAATAACAAAATTATTCAAAAGGAAGGAGAAATTGAGGAAGATTATATAGAAAAACAAGAATTAATAATCCACAAACTAGGTAATTTTCTTCTGAAAACTCGCTATGGATATAAATTTTATGAATTCTTAAGAGTTACTTAAAGGTCCCCAAAGTACTTGTTTTGTCTTTCTCGATGATTAGCACTAAGAACACACTCTATCTCAATAAGCCCCACTCCCACGCCCTACCATCTGCTAGCTATTGTCATAATTTTGACTCTACTGATGGGAAAATTCCTTTAAGCACTTCTGGGAGTAGAGGTCAAACTTACCTGTGGCCAATAGTCATGATTACCCAGTGCAGGGAAAACCTGAAGATTTGGAAAGAGACTCTGCATGGTGGTTGTCATATTAGCAATCACATTTATGACTGTGTCTGTTGAGAGTTCATGCACAGGAACATGAGGTGGGCTATCCCTGGAAGGGAGACAGAATCGTGGGGAACAAAGTCAGTTTGTAGGAAAAAATCACTAGACTTATGTGTGATGCCTTGCTGTACTATCATTGCAGACTTCCACCATAAAACAACAGATGATAGTAAAAATTAGAGTTGATAAAATCTCATTTACCTTTCTCCCACAGAGTATCCCGTAAAAAAGAAAACGTGTAATACAGATGATAAACTGAACATCTCAGCCTGTTTCACTGCCTGACAGAAGATTCATGAGAGGCGAAAAATTTTAGTAATTGAAAGCATAAATTCCAGAGCTGAAGTGCCTGGATTTAAATCCTAGGTTTGAGACTTCCTAGCTGTGTGCACTTGGGCAAACTGGTTAGATTCTCATGCCTCCATTTCCTCACCTGTGAAATGAGAATACTACTACTACTACTACTAATATCTATTGTTAAGATTAAATGAGTTACAATGTGTAAATTAATTAAAGTAGTGCCATGGTCATGATTGCAGGTACAGGAAATACAGGCCTCTTTCTCAGTCATGATGGATGGAATTAGTCAATTATACCACCAGAAGATGACATTTACAAAATTGCTATCACAGGTTAACTCCCACTGTTGCCTTTTGTTTTCGATTATTTAATCAAGGCCTAGTATCACACTAATAAACATCTCAAGACACTGATACAGATGTACTGTTTGTGGATTCATTTCTTAGTTAACATCGACATATCTCTAAAACCTGTATTCTAAAAAGAAAATATATCAATACCAGGACTTCTAAAATTTTTTATTATATCTGATAATGTTGATTAATTCGACCTAGTATTTTTTAAACCCAAATAATTCTTAAAACATAATTAATCTTCTCATGGAATTCAGTATTCTCATGAAGCTTAGGACACTGTAGATAAATACTGAATAACTAATGGTATTTACACAACCACTTACCCTGTCCATATCATGAAAGATGCTTCTTGTCCTGAATTTTTAATAAAATCAAATGCTGACAAGATGAGGTGATATGGGGAATCACACAGAACATCTCCAAAAGGGCCAGGATTGGAGGCATTTGCGCCTTTGGAGGAAGCGCACACTTTCGTGTGGTCATCTGTGATGTGGTAAGTAGGGTCTAAGTGTAAGTCAGTCACATGCCAAAACTGTCCTGTTGATCAGAAAAGAAATGGTGTTCAATCTACTTCTCTTTTGGAATTCCCATACAAGTATTTACACTGACTGGAGGCACCTGCTCCTGCCTGTGATGGAGGAAAGCCCTAGTAAGTTAAATATTCATATGCCCTGAAGTTAAATACAGCCCTTCCCTGTGAGAAGACAAGGATTCCGAAGACAGCAGGAAGAACTTACTATTTACATGCGTCTGATGTAAATACTATACATGTGTATATGTGTCTGATGTAAATTACTGTAATATAGTAAACGGAATTGATGAGCTCAATGATATCATGACTACCCAACAAAGACTGTATAACAAACATAAGTTGCACAATGAAATATATGGAGACATCCTTCCGGGACGTGAATAATAGCATGTCTCCCTCCTTGCAAAATTTAAGGTTTTAAAATTTATTTATATTCTTCTTGTAGAGAAATTGATGTAGAAATATGATGTGGTTTGGTGGGGTTGCACAATGAATAGATTGCAGAACCAGAAACTAAATCTTACTCCTGATTTCTTATAAAACCTTACCTCTCAACATTAATGGAAAAAGAATACAAATCTTCAATACTAAAGATAGGAATTGCCAGAGGTTCTTAAAAGCCATTTAATAGAGGAACATCTTCTACCATACGCTTGTATAAAATGTTAATAATACGAAGGGAAGCATTTGTTAAAGAGGATGCTTCCACTGGGTTTTCAGGAAGAAGCCCAGAACCCATTTGGTAGCATCCCTGCTTGTAAATCATCTTGAGAAAGATTCTTTCATTGAAAGAAATACTAGAACTAATAATCATAGTAGCATCTCTCTTTATTAAACGTGTACTTGGTGCCGGGCATTGTGACAAGCAATTTAAATACATTATGTCATTTCCTTCTCAAAACCACTCTCTTGAAGTAGGAATCATTGTTCTCTAGAGTTGAGAAATTAATGCTGGATCAATTAGGAAATTTGCTCTTGTATACATGCTAATAAACAACAGAGTCAAAATCTGAATCCTATTTTGAAAGACCATCATTGCTTATATATAATTTACATATATCTTAAATGATTTTGCTGCCTTCTCATATGCAGTTAATAAATTCTGTTAATATTGAGGTTTTTTCGCATTTTGAATTTTGAGTCCACTCTGATTATGACGAGTCCACATCAGAAACACACCAGAAAGTGACACAGCAGCATGAACGACACCAGAAGCATGCATCAAACAAGTGGAATGCAAACTTTTATCTATAGAAAGCTAATAAAAACTAAGTATATATGTGAGCAAAACCTGAATGAAACCCAAAGCGGGATAATAAAGTGAAAAATTGAAAACAGTTAATTTGCTATAGTAGAAAAGGTAAGTTAGATTTGGGTGGTGGTTATGATTTTATAACACCTTTCAGTTCACAGCTAAGAAGTGGTAGACAAAAGATCCAGAAGAAAGTAGACATGAAATAGTCTTTATGATCAATTACTTGGTATTCAGTCCTTCTTTGAAAACATTTGCCAAGAGTAATTTATTTTATTCCATAATGTAGAAAATACTCCAACTTTTCTTTCCAGCTTAAACAAACTATTCAGCACATAAAGTGGAGTTGCCAAATGGCTCAGAATCATCCTGGAGACTGCCCTTCCTTGGGGTAGAAATATATACTACATCTCGTTTTTATGTAAACATGTATTTTATTATTTGTAGAATGTTAAGGCATAGTAAACTGCCCACTGAACCACAGAGTGTTATGCTTAAGAGCAGGGACTCCAGAGTCAGATGGCCAGACTTCCAATCCAAACTCCACTTGCTAATCTAGCTGTGCGAGTTCGGCTTGTTTCATCTGCAAAACCAGAATAATATTAGTGCCCATTGTATGAGGGTTAAGTGGCTTCGTGGAAGTAAAGCCCTTAGGAGGTGCCCGGCATCTAGTAAGCTCAATGTTAATTGTGCTGTTACTATTTTGTAACCCCAAGCTTGAATTTGAGATTGAACTTCCTCATTTCCAAGTAAGAGTTAAAACTTCTCGAATTTATAAGTTTACTATACAATGTATGTTTAGTACTGTTCTTTATGCTTTACAGCTGTTAACTCATCATTACTTCCCTTTGACAGACAAGGAGCTGCTGCACTCGGACCTTAAGTCCACGTCACAGACGTCAGACTCAACAGAGCCAAGAAAGGGACTCAGGAAATGCGACCCCAGAGTTCATGCCGTCCTTAACCACTGCACACACGGCCTCTCTGGGTGTGCTCACATTCAAATGGCCTTCCGTCTCCCTTGCCTCACGTAAAACAAATATTGACAACACCTATATGAGATACGGTGACAATTAAGGGACAATGAGACTGTAAATATATTAAATTTTTGTAAACCCAAACTGCAAACACATTAAAGACACTCCCTCTAAGGTAATCTACTACCTCGATTTATGTACCCAAGCACGTAGAATGCTTCTGACCTATAGTGGGCCCAAAGCAAACATTCTTTAATTATGCACAGGCAGGTTTCAGGATTTCCCCAAGAGAACACGGGAACGCAGTAATGAAAGCTGAGCTGAAACCACTCGCTCCAGACTTACAGCCTACCGCTCTCTCCACTACACTGCACTGCCGACAGGTAAGTGAGGGGTAATTATTCAGATGCATCAAAAGATGTCTTTACATAGAAGACAAGGACCGAGCTCTGACAGGTTCTTAACCTGGAATTCATAAATTATGAACCTCTGGAGGTCTCACCTCCCGCCTCTAATGAAATTGTATACAAAATGCTGTGTGCCTCTCGGCGGTGGGGGGCGGGGGGGAGAGGTGTCTCCAAGGCCATGGACCACGTCTAGGACAGAGCCCACACCTCAATCCAGATTCTCTGGTTTGAAGTTCAAAGTTCTTTTCACTACCCCACAATTACTTTCCTGTGCTGCAGATAATCTTTAAAAATATTTCCACAAATGTGTGTTTGTGTGCTGTCAATATATCTAGATAAATGCTCAATATTATACCCCCCAAAATCTTATAATTTATCTTAACAAACCCGGTAAATCATAATTCAGATGTTTGGACATATGGTGGTGTTTATTTATTTTTTTTGTCTATTTGTTTATAATATCACCACTCACCACAGGCTCTAGCAGGTCCTGACCTACTAAATCTGAAGAGTCGTGGCCACACCCAGGTGAAGTCTCCCTGGATTGTTGTCCTCTGACCACTAGGACTTGACAGAACAGGAAGCGGAGACTGGGAATCTGCACGCGCGCGCACACACACACACAAAGCAAGTAATCAGAAGCCAGTCATGGGTGTTGTAAAGGAAGTCCAAGCCCTTTGGGGTGGCAGTCACGGGGAGAAGGAAGGTCACATCAAGTAGAAAACACATAAAATAATATATCCATGTGAAACTGTTGAGTCAACGCTTCAGCAGATTTTTGAACCCGGATTACCCCGTCCCTTCCTCTTCCCTAGGTGACACAACCTTGGAGCTTCCTACCAAAACAGGGAGGTGTGAAGCCAGGCTTCACTAGACACCAGAAACTTGTCACTGAGGCCTTCAGCAATCAGATTCCTAAAACTAAAAGGTGAATTTGCCATTGGCTGGTATCGTGCAACCTGGGACATTTTATCTCAAAATCCTAAACAGCCACATGATGAAAGAAATGCAACTTCAGCTTTAATAAAAGCAGAAACCACCAGTGTAAGTATTTGGGGACAATTTGTTGTTGTGACCATCAGTTGGGAAACCAGATTTACAGTTCTGCCTTTCAACTGCCTGACTGCTGAGTCACGAGGACTTGGCTCTGAGACAAAGACGAGGCGTTTTTCCCAGAGCATTTCCGAAGTTGTGTGAGAGAGCAAGAGCGACAGAGAGAAGGTTTCAGCATCAAGCACTGCCCCCAGTTTGAGACAGCAATGCACAAAACACAAAATGGACCTCCACCAATTTTTCCCCCTCTAAATAAAGAGCAATTATTTTAAAAGAGAGTCGGGGACGTGGGGGAACCTTGGTCTTTGAAACTGAAAGCTCAGAGGGCAGAGTAAAATCCCATCTAACATTTCTCTCTTCTGGACCAATGGTTCTCAAACTCTAGCATCTATCAGAATCACCTGGAGGATTTGTCAAAACAGCTTCTTGGACCCCAATTCTCCAAGTTTGATTCCGTAGGTCTGGGCTGGGGCTGAAAACCTATATTTCGAACAAGTTTAGGTGATGCTGATGACACTAGCCCCAAACCACACTTTGAGAACCATACTCTTAACAGTCACTGTATTAAATGTTGAGAAAGAATAAAAACTGGTCCTGCCCGCAGGGAGCCCAGTAGCATCCTGGTAAAGTGAAACGAAGGCTCCTTGAGTTCTAACGTAGGCTAAAGGGCGGGGTAGCACCGAGATTGTGACTATGCTCGCAGAGGAAGCAGGAAGAAAAGGCCACCAAGTTCAGTGAGCAGGACAGAAGATAGATTCTGAGTCCCACGGAAACTTACACCCTGAGGGGAAGCGGCAAGTCTGGCGCTAGCCGAGTTACTCTCAGCAGATTCGGGTCCCTGGGAGTGCGGGACGTCCCACTCCCAGCTTCTTTTCTCCTAGAAACACGCAGCTTGTCCTTCCTCTCCCAGGAGTAAAGCACTCGGAGACACACAGTGTGAACCACTGAATCGGGAATCGGGCTGCTGCGCCCCGCGGAGCGCCCCCACGGCGCGGGGACTGCCTGCAGGGGAGCCCCGACCTCGCGGCCCGGCCGGGGACTTGGCGCTCGCGTCCCCGCGCCGTCCCCGCCCCCCGCGCGGAGCAGCCGGAGTCGGGGCGCCCCGCGTCCCCGCGCGCTTTGCCTGCCTCTGCGCGGGCGCCTCCGCCCGGCGCTCTCGGGCAGCTCCCGGGAGGGAAAGGGTCGCGGGCGACTCACCCACCGCCGGAGCGGGTCTCGGGCCGCCCGCGGGAGCCAGGGGCAGCCCGAGGGCGGGGCAGCCGTGCCAGGCGGCCAGCAGGCAGCAGACGAGCGCGCCCAGCAGCGCCATCGCGGGCGGCAGCCACGGGCCTGGGAGACTGGGGCTGGCCTGCGGTTGCACTCGGACCGTCAGGCCCCTGGGTAGGAAGGAGGCATAAGACAGAGGTGGGTGTAAACACCCAGCGGTCACGTGCGACAGCAAACTCCGGGTTCGTCTGACCTTCAGCAGCTGTCTGTCTGCCCTTTGTTTCTTAGCGTCAGGGACTGGCTTGGAAAGGAATGTGCTTGGGGCCAACCCCAAGTGTATCATCTTCCCTAAATACCACCTGGCCCTGAACGAATGGGGCTCCTCCGCAGCAGTGATGCAGAGAACCCTGAAGTATCTTGATTTCGACGAGGTCAGCCGAAGTTTCGGAAGGCAGAGTGGATCTCAAAGTGTGGTCCCTGAGCCAGCAGCCTCAGCACTACCTGGAAAGTCTAGTTAGAAAAGAAGATTCTCAGGCCTGCTGAATCGCAAACTCTGCGAGGGAAGCCGAATAATTTGTGTTTTTACAAACCCTCCAAGTTATGCAAAAGTGATGGTGAAGTTTGAGAACCACTGCTCAAAGACACTCGGTTTTAGTTTTTTGTTTTTTTTTTTTTTTTCCAACTGTATTAGAACAATGTCTCAGAAGTGTGCTTTATACATTCCAGAGATGCATGGAAAGCATACATAGAACAGGTTGATTTCGCCCTTCCGAAGAATTTTTGAAAATACTTAGTTTGACAAAGGAGTCAAGATCCCCAAACTTCCTTGGGTTCTGTGTTCCTTCTACTACCGTTTATGAGGATGCTGACCTCTTTAAGATAAAGAAGCACATAGTTTAAATTTGTGGGGCGTAGAATTCCTTTGGAGAAGGAAATACCCTCCAGAATTACCTTATAAGGGATGTTGTAAAGTGAATTTGTTTCCCATCACAGAAAACCTTCTGTTGTATCCTGTGTAATTTAATGGGAAAATGTCTCATGAAAGTGGCTTTGAAATGGGAACGGAGGCGCCTCCATTTGCTGTTTCATGTCCTGCCATGGTGGCTCCAGCACTGCCTCAGGGTTAGGATGATTCAGAGGCCTTTGGGGAGCCAAAGTGCTTTCCAGTGAGGAAAATGGTCCTTGGGGTTCCTCAGTCCACAGCCTCAAGAGTAGGGGGAAAAATGGAGCAGGAAAAGAAAATGGCAAATAAGAGAGAGCAGCTTTAAGGACAGCAAAATAACTTGTGTGTTTCTAGCCCAAACATTCTGAAGGATAGGAAAAGGATTTACAAAATTGTAAAAATAGCCATTTTCACTCTTTTTTCCCCTCCAATTTCTAGTAAGCTTTACAGGAAGTAAAGTGGTTGTGAAATAATTCTTCAGGCGGTAAGCATGAAATATGGCATATACATTTTGAAACCTAAGAAATGCTTGCAATCCTAAAAAGACAACAGATTGAAATTAAGGGGTAGAAACACCATTCTCCCTTCTGCTTCCTCTGCTTTCTTTTGTTTTCCTTTATGCACACTCTCTAAGATGCACAAAGCTACAGTGCCTCAACACCTCTCAGTGTGCACCTCAACCCTGGGCATGTATTTGTAGGTCCACATATTCGAGTGTAGGTGTAATTTGCTGTGAGGGTATGTATCTGGGAGAGAGAGCACCCGGGGTAGTGTGGAAACTGCTCCTTGCTGATTGTCAGGAGTCCACAACTGAATTTCACAAGACAACCTTCAGCATAGTTTGTGTCTTTGAGATCTTGGAATTTCAGGAATGTTCTTGGTTGATCAAATTGCTTTTGGTGATTAGGCTTGATAATATTTCCTTTTCTGTTAACTATGTTAAAAAACAAAACAAAAAGGGCAAACTAGAAAAGTTAGTACATTGACAGATTACTGGATGAGATAGAACTTGGCTTGAAGAAACATGATTTGCAGTTATCCTGTAAACATTTAGGAAGCAAAAATATGTGTCAGAGATCTCAGAAAAAATGCATTTGGTTTCCCACTGCCACCCTTGATCTTTTAGCCCAGTGTAACTTTGTTTCCCAATTAGGCCACCCTAAAACCTTTCCATTCTTCATTCCATGAGACAGTTGTTATGGAAATTAATGCCAGCATGATGTTATTTGGCCAATTTATAGTGAGCTGAAAAAGCATCCCCATCCTTGCCCTTGTATCTTTAAGAATAGAGACCAGAATCCGTGCTTCTCTAAAGCATAGGCTGAAGTCACCAAGTCCACAGGAAGCAGAAATGAAGGCTGTCAAGGCACTCGGAGCAAACACCCTCTCAGTGTCCTGTTTCATGCTCTTAAAGGCAAAGGTAGACTCTGTGGCTTTAGAAAGGGTGACCTTAGCCAGACAATCTTATCTTGACATTAAGTAATAATTGAACATTCACATGTTAAATCCTATAACCACACTTTAGATTTTTCTACTTCTCATTATAGTAGTTAAAGTAATACACTAGTCAGGTCATAGTATCATTGTGGTGAATTGTATAAGTTAAAGGAAGTTTTCTCATGCTTATATCTATAAGCTAATTGGAACTTGAATTAACTTATAGAAACTTACTGAAAACACTGGGTTGATTAAAAATGAATATTGCATACTTGTCCTAAAAAGTATTGACCTTTCCCCCACCTCCTGCCATCCTCCCAAAAGGCTAACCCAGGGAAGATTTGCTAAGGAATCATCAGGGAAAATGAAATCTTGCTTTATTGTTTCAAAGGAAAATTTAGCTGAAATATTAATTTTTAGGAGGAAATAAAGGGGAAAATTGCAAGGTTTGCAGTTCTTGGTATTTTTCACTAGTCGGGATGTTGGACTTGTAAATCTGATCTTCAATTTCCTCATCAGCAAAGTAAGAAGATACTATCTGCCTTAGCTGCTTCACATTGTGAGTCTGAGAAAATGTATAAAAAGCATTTTGAAACAATGAAATACAAAATAACATTTGTTTATACTTTACAAAGGCAAGCCCTAGCCGGTTACAAGCAAATATTTACTTTTGGTTGGTCAACTCAGTCCAAAAGTTCCCATACAGGCACTCAAAAAAGGAGTTCGCATGCCTTTAAGCACACTCTTTGCACACTCCATTTTAGCCTCTTACTGACTTGGTTCAGCTCACTGTATCTGTCTGGAGACACATCTTTATAGTCCAAGATAAAATTCACTCCCTTTTCTTATTTACCTTCCAATAAGGAATTTAAATTATATGACATTTTGATTGTATGATATTTTGATTCTATTTACCTTTTAATAAGACATTTTCATGGATATCATTTCGCTTCTCCAGAATACCTGTTTCTAATAGCAAGAGATCATTGCACAGCCCAACCCACCATAATGAGGCTCCTTTGGATTCTGGCCAAACGAATTTAATCATCGCGAATTCTCTATGGAAGTATCAACCAAAACTGTGGCATTTCCACGTTTCCTTGGCCTTCTGCTTATTTTTTAAATTAGTGTTTTAAATGAAGTGCTAATTTTTCCCGCCTTACTTTATGTCATAAGAAAGGCTCTTTTGTATAAAACTCTCTAATATAAAATTCCCACCCAGATTAGTGATATTGAAAACAACAACAAAATTTCTCATGGGTCTAAGATTTTTATTCCAAATATATTTGCATGCCAATGGAAATTATAAAATGTATTCACTTATTTATTTTAAAAATGTGGCTTAAAATTTTAATGTGAATTGTAAAACTATAAATTGGCAGATCAAAATTGGGCTAGTTGCTTGGAGTAATAAGTTTTTAAAACAGGTTTTTAAATCACCATTTTCCATCTCCATGCTGACAATAACCTTCTAATTAGTGGTCAGCACTGCTGTAATTGCAGGAAAGCACTGAGACTTGAGTAAACAGAAAAATCAGAGAGCTTCTGCAGCCCCAGGCCAGGAACCTTTCTATGCCTTCTCATAGTGTCGAACAGCAACCACATCACCAACAGTAAGAGTCTGAAAGATTCAAAAGACAGTCAAGTCTTTTTAGACAAGAACATCAGTAGCTGAAAGTTTTAAAGTTTCTCATATATATGATTTAACTATTATGCAAAAGAATAATGGTGTTTGCAAACTTTAAATGCTGCATAAATTCTTCATTTCTTAAAACAAAAAGAAAAGAAACTCACGTTTATTGAGTGAATAACATATACATAGTTCATGTCTCTAAAAGGAAAATGAAGCAAAAACTGAGACTGACGATCTAGGTTCAGGTCAAAAGAATTCCTTTGGCCTTAAATTATCATTGGGGCAATGGGAGCAAATTAACTATCTGCTTTGAAAGTGAATGAAGTTCATAGAAGGTTTTCATAACTGTTTTCAATTCATAACCTAAATAAATTTTGAAGAGTTTTTAGAAAATCCAAATGGTTTGGGCAAATGGTATTTGGAATGACTTGTTCCAAAATCAGCAGGAAAAGGTAAACATACAAATGCTTTGGAAAAAGTAAACATACATTTGGAAAAGGTAAACATACATTGCTTTGGCTGTCACGCTTTAATCTATGTGAACCTTGATGGTTACGTGGGTATAATGTGGAACATAGGCTCTTATGTCAAATCCAACTTGAAGAACTGCTATAAAACCTCTTTACAAAATTTGGGGATTTTTAAAGTTTTTTATTTTCATGTGCTTTTCAGGAGTATAGTGTGCCTTTGTCATTCATTGCTTTAATCTCCTTCTTTGAACTCAGTCTTGCCCCATCACAGTCATACATGCCAAAGCTGAGCTATCCACTTTTCTGTATCCAGGAAACAAATGGAAACAAAGCATAAAGAAGAACTTCAGACTGAATCTTTTAAAAATGAATCCTGTCTCTTGATGATCATTGCAAAAGAATGTGGGCAAATATCCATTAACGTGAGAGGGAAACTGCTACTCTGCTCCCCACCCTCCCTTCTGCTCATGGAAAGATTTATGACTCTGTAAGTCCTATATCTCACTCTAGAACAGCTCTGATTGAAGATGTCAAGGGAGTAAATGGAAACAACAGCCAGTTTTCTTAAATAACAAAAACAAAAAACCCTTCCTGCTATTGTCTTAGAAGGAATACGTAAAGCACCCCCACCTCAGAAAAACCCAAAATGATACATTGACTATTTCAATGTCACTCAGTTCCCCAAAATGTGTCTGAGATGCAGGGTTAAGGCATAACATTTTCCCAGTTTATAATGCCACTCCATCATTCAGAAGTTATTTTTAAATTATTCTCTATTTTATAATTTTTACATGACTGCCCACTATTTAACAGGCATGTTTAAAAGGCATTTTATGCATTAAAAAGAAAGACTGGGAGGCAGTAACATCAAAATGGTTCTCTCTCAAGGGAAATTAGGATTTTTATATTTTTGTTATACTTTTCTGTTATATTCTAAATGATCTGCACTGAACTTGTATAACCTTTATAAATTAAAATATTAAGTGTTTGAAGATCTCATTTATTATAGGAGCTATAAAGTAATTTTTCTGAGATCCAGTAAGCTTGATATTTTTATTGTAATATCAGTCATCTTTATATATTTTCATGATTATTGGTTTTACATTTAGATTTCATGTGAGGATTAGACTTTCACAGTAATCCTACAAAAAAATCTTTTTGACACACAATTTTAGTTAAATCAATCACAACTTTTTAAAACGACATGAAGTAGAATTTTTCTCCTTTTCTGTAATTAAAGAAACAGAGCTGAGGAAGCAATTAGCTAGGATCTTTTTATTTCTCTTGTTTTACACATGGTTAAAGAACCTTGCTAATGACCTAATGGTATTGAAGAAGGAAGGGAGGGAGGAAGGGAAGAAAGAGGGAAGGAAGAGAGAAAAGGGAAGAGAGGAAGGGGCAGGGGGAGGAAGGAACAATACGGGAGGTGGGGGGAGAGTGGGGGTTGAAAAGCACAGAAGAAGGGAGAATTGCTCCTACTTACCATAACCATTTTCCCATCTTTAATTTCTCTTACAAAATTTGTTTCTTTGCCATCCCATTTCTGTACATGCACGAGTTTGTCTCCATCCAGGCTAACAACAGACTGAGACCAATGACGAAACGCAGAACATGACAACAGGTACAGATCAGTTTTCGGATATGAAAGTCAAATGAAGTGATTTTTGTAAAAGTCATATAACTGAATAAATCATGATCAACTAATTATCATGTTAGTACCATATCCTATGTTGCTTTAGAGTCATTATTATGTAAACTCTAATAATTCGTAATTTGATTGAAATGTATACATTTAGATACAAAAACTTCAAATACTAGAAATAAAAGTCCTGAACAAATGCTTTCTGACTGGTCACCCTTCTCCTTTACACAAAGCCTTGAAAGAGGCAAGCTGTCTATTTAGTCAAGTTGAGGAAGTCAGAGAGATTAAACAAAATGCAATCTTTCTTTCAAAGGAACACTGCTAAATGCTTTCTGAGATACAGATTTGATATAAAATGTGAAAAACATATGGTAAGAGACAAATAGATTTAAGATTTGAGTTATAGCAAGTACCTACTGGTTCAGAACATAACATGTGAGCACTAGATTGCAAAATTAACCCTGGTGCCCTTCTGTCTAAATTGAAATACCAAGACCATTCTCCAACTTCCACTGTCTAAAAAGAAGAAACATCAAGAATCTCTGTCTTTGAGTTCCTCCTCCCCATCCCCACCCCAGGGAAGAAGCAGTTCTTACCTTACAGTTTCGGTCATCTGCAGTGGTTTCATCAAACTCTTCTCCCAGGTGGAAACTAATCTCTGTGTTCTTGAACGTGCTCTGAGTCCTGATCACCACTTTGTCCCCCTCCTGACTGATGATCACTGTTGGTTTAGTCACATTTCCCACCTGCCTAGTGGCAAAGCCCACACCTAAAGTAGCAAAGGGAAGCAATGCAGTCAGCCACAACTTCCAAAAGAGATCACAAAGCAGGAATCTGCTTTCCTTTTCTGGAATCCAGGTCCTAAAGTGTAAGTTTCATTAGAGCATGTTTAGCCCATTAATCATGCAATACGACTACTGAGCTGTAATAAGTGGATGCACAAATAATAAGTGAATGATGAAGAGAAAACGAAAAAGACACAGAAGCCTCACATCCTCCGCAGAATACCAAATGCTCAGTTATTTGGCCTTGGGCAAGAAAGCAGGCGAATGCCACATTAAAAATCCATTCCGTGGGAAATTCGTAAGCCTAACTTCCGATTACCACAACGTGACTGTCTTTGTCACTTGCCAGTCTAATAGGTGAAAAAAGGAATCTACAAGTATCTGAAGCTGCAGATTAGGAAGAGAACACATCTTAGTTTTTCTCACCTAGAGCCTTCATGTACTCATCGAAGTTCTGGCTGTCCGTCAGCTTCCAGGTAGCACAGAAAGCCTCCACCATCCTTGCCCTTTCCCTGTTGGCTTCAAAAACAGACAGGAGACAGGAGTGAGGATCTTCGCGGATCTTATTGCCACTGCAATTCAGAAGACCCTTAGCACCTAGCTGCAGCTCCTGCCTTCTTATTTGAAGAGTCGCAAAGAAAGGCAAGGATTTGAATTGCAAACATGCCCCACCCCTCCAGAGTCTCTCTTTCCAGGAGGCTGTTGCAGGGGCAGGGGATAGGAAGCGGGGCTGAGAGGTTCCAATCCTCTTTGTGATTGGCTCATGCCACTGGGTTAGCAGAGTAGGTCGAGTTCCTCCCAGTCCTCACACTGCAGCCCTTCTGCCTGAGAAAGCTTTACAAGGATTCAATGGGGCTGGAGAGAGGGAACTGGAAAATGAGAGAGGGTCTTTCAGATTCAGCTTGAAAACTTGGCAAAGGCAATTTCAGACTGTGAGGAAAGAAAAAAGATGCACAATAGGACATTCAGATTGATTTCCGTTAATGGCAAAGCTGGTTACAAATGAGGACCACCCCCCTTAAAGAAAACCACTGAAAAGCCAGACTTTTCAGAGGAAAGAGGCTGAATAGTGTCTTTTATTTTCTCTCATATTTACAGGGAGAGTAAAACACAAGCTGGAATATGCCAAACTGGGAAAAGAGGAGGGGGAGGAGGTGTAAATGCCTTGCCTAGATTGTTCTGGAAAGCTACTCCAGCTGAGTACCAATGGGACACTAACTAAGTTTGGCCTCTTCCCAACACAAACTGAGTGAATTTAAAGATCCTGTTGTCTTTTCTAAGAATGTGAGAGCCAGACTGAGATGCAAATGGGACCCAAGGAAAAGTATGGTTAGGATTCATTAATGAGGTACAAAAATAAAGAAAAGAATGCTCTGGGTTTTTTTCTTCCTTCAACAGATTATAGAATCCATGTGGAAAAACTGGACAGAAGATTATTTAGTAAGATTGTAAATAATTGCACTGTCAATGCAAATAATCCATAACCAATCTAGAAATCAAAATTGGGGTCAGTTTGTTATGCGCCAGATCTGAGGACTAGCCTGGGGCCTTCTTTCTCCAAGGCGGGAAGGGTGCCAAAGAAGTGGGGTGTACAGAGTGGTTATATGCCACTTGGAACAAACAGCGTACATCACATATGATAGGAATGTCCCTTTTACAATAGTCATGAGATTGCCTAGCCAGCACAGCACAGCTATTCACACAGCAGGTAGCGGGTCTACTGTCTGGAGTTGGGTGGTCACAGGTGAGCACAGCAATCAATTCCTAGTCTAGGGAGAGATGCTTATCCTTAAGGAAATGCCAGTGTGGGGGAAGTTTTACCTTTATCTTAAGGGTGTTTGTTCCTATCTTTAGGACATAGTAAATACTTAGAGCAGATGTACAATTCATGCTCAACGGCCACATCAGGCCATTTTGGAAAAACAAGGTCAGGCCGAATTAGTTTTACACCAAATGGCTTCCTCATATACTCCACTATGTCCTATTGCTTGCACTTTGTTTATCAGCACTATAAGACCTTTTGATTTCCTGAGGTCACAGCTACATAAATACGATCTATGTACAGGTTGGGAGTTAGCAATGGGGGGGCAGGAATTGAAGGAGCGGGTGGAATCAGAAGATGTTTTGCTTCAGGTTGTCCTGGCTCAGGATACCCTAATCCTGGCAAAATATTGCAAGGATTCTGAGTATTTAAAGGTCTCTGACCCCCCATTCACCCAGAGATTTTTCCTGCTCTACTAGTGTAGACCATCAAAGAAAAGCAGGTCACCTCCCTTTCTTGGGGACAGAACAAGGGAATCTGATTTGTCAATCCCTGCTCTTCTTTCTCACCTCCCATATAAACCTCAGCCCACCACCTTTCAGCTTCTGTCCACACCAAATACCAGAGACAAGGCTCAGAACCCATCTTACTCCAACTGCCAGCTCCACGATTCTACTTTGGTGTCTCAGAGGTACCTCAAAGGTACTCATTTAACATCAGCTCAGTCTTTCCCCACACCTGCTCTTTCTCCAGTTTTCACTGTGCTTGTGAATGGCACCATCATCCACCCAACTGCACAAGCCAGAAAACTTGGAATCATTTCTAACACTTTACCCTCTAAAATCAAAGCCAGTGTCAAGGCCTGTCTGTTTTGCTTTCTGAATATTTCTCTTGTTTTCCATTCACCTCCTGTCTGCACAAGCACCATCTTAATTCAAGCAACCACTTAACTTAATTCAAGCAATAGCCTCTTAACTGTTCTTCCTGCAGCCACTCCTGACCTCCAATTCTTTCACTACACTGCAGCCTGGGTGACCTTTTTAAAATACAAATCTTCATCTTCCTAGTGACTAATGGTGTTGAGTACCTTTTCATGTGCTTTTCTGTCATTTGCGGATCTTCTTTGAAGTGACTGTTCAAATCTTTTGTCTATTTATTTAATTGGGTTGTTTATCTCTTTACTGAATTGTAAGCATCCTTTATGTATTCTAGATAAAAATCAGTTGTTGAGCATGTCTTCTTCAAAAATTTTGTTTTCATTTTCTTTTTTGTGATAATGATTTCAATGGTGTGTCAAAATATATCAGGTGTACACATTAAATATTTGAAACTAGTTTTGTCAATTATATCATAGTAAAGCTATTTTTAAAAAACTAAATTTTATCTTGCCACTTTCCTGCTTAAACTCCAAATGGCTTTCTCCTGCTCTCAGTTAAAGACCAAAATTCCTAACATTGCCTATAACCAGGCCTCCTCCTAATCTTTGAAGGACTTCGAGTGAAAATCCAAATGGAGGCTTTATTGCCACATATCCAAGCAATAAAAGTTGAAGATCAAACGATGGCCCAGCGTTCCAGCCAGGACTCAAATGCTCTCCTCCCTCCCTTTCCCCACAGGCCAACCACCCTGCGCTGCCTGCAGGCCTGAGTGTTAGTATAGATCTGGGGGGCAAGGCAGGCAGAAGCTGATCTGGAACCCAAGGTTTCCAGTCAGTGACTGGAATCCCCTAAACCTGGGATGGGAACTACCTTGGATTTGGTGCTGCGCTGACGTGAGCCTGAAGATGCCAGAGGCCACCATGAAAAGCCTGACATGAAACCAACCCAGATGAAACAAAGCTTATATAGTCAGACACCCTAGGACATCATTTGAGCCTTTGAACCAAGTCCCTGAAGCTAGCCCCATCTATGAACTTTTCATAACTTCTCTCCTTTGCTAAATCTAGACGACTAATTAATCCCTTTATGCAAACCATCCTGTATGGTAGAGGTTCTCAGACCAATTTATTTTGTTACATGAAAATATTCTTATATGTTCCATTTAATAAAACATGTTTAAACTGGTAAAATATTTAAGCATTATTCTAAAATATAATAAATCATTTCTTTTTCATAGTCCAAAAGTGTAAGATTGTAGAGAGCAGGGTCCATGCGTTAGACGTCTTCATCTTAACTCCTTATGGATCACAGTACTGAAAAACTTGTCCATTCTCATTGAAATCTTCTACTCTTTAGAAAAGGAATATGCGCTGATGATATATTTATTCTAACAAAGCATATATTCTTGTAATTCTGATTCTTGTATACTTTACGTAAAGCACAAAAGTCCAGCAATTTAGAGACAGCTTTTTTAGGTTGTATATTAATTTAGTAATAAGCAGAAGAGAATATTGCTATACAGATATTTCTAGTAGAAACTTTAGGAAAAACCACTTGACTGTTTTGTAATTCTGTAAACTGACATAGTTAACCTTAGTATTTTTAATCATTCAGGATATAATAGAGTTATGCCTAACAATGGTTGCTTTCAAATACTGGTTATTCGCACTGATTCTTGAGGATTTGAATAGAAAAGAAAGTGAAAGAATAAAGAAGAGACTGTTGTGCTAAGGAGAATTCAACTAATAGATATTTTTTCCAATTTTCCTAAAGTGGGAGCAATTTATGGTTTTGTTATCGCAAATGCATCCACAGGCTTATAAAAGGCTTATAAAAGGAAAGATTGTGACAGATTGACCCTCTCTCAGGGCTGTTACTTTTATGTATTAACTAATGGCAATAAGGATCTAGAGAATCCATTACAAAGATTATTTTTAGTAGTGAACTAAAAGGAACAAAGAAAGAGAAGTTGCTTTGGGAGATCTTGGCAAAATCTCCACATGGGGCTGAATTTCCTGGCACCAACTTTATGGCAATTTTTCCTTCTTAAGAAAACAAAGGGTATTAATACATTTTAAACACTCTTCTTGAGCAAAGTAAGCCAATCAAGGTCATGACACTATTTCTTGTGAAATATCCAGGGACCTGCACCAAGAGAGACAAATAACATTCAAAGTACTTGCTTGAGGTTCTTTTTGTTACCAAATTACACAAAAATATTAATGGAATATCTCTATAGTCGGGAACTTTTCTTCTTTTTGCAACCTGTATAATCCCCAAGGAAGAATACCTAAACCTCTTTCTCACTTCTATCATGTTACTGTTTAGGAGGAAATTAAGGCTCATTGTTTTTAACTTGCTTTCTTTGATGTAAAAACACATACAATAGTCTGAGAGAACTTCCAAATGCATGATGTATTTATCAAGTGCAAGAGTAGGAGTGTTTCATGCCACATCATATATGGAAACCTGGTGCCAATTAGAATTGAGAATGCATGAAAATTGTCCTTTTGATGGATCCTCTGATCTGCTTAGTATGGATTATTATCGTTTTTAGATAAAAAATTTAGAAGAGTTTTTTTTTCCGGTTTTGTAATCCTTGAGTATTTCTGTTGTTTACTCTGCACATGAAATGCCAAAGTAAGCTTTGAGTAATGATTACCAGACAGGTAGCTATAAAAGGAAGGTATTAATCTGGGATCAGTTGAAGATTAAATAAACCACTCTAGCTATTTGTAACAGAAACAGGATGAAATATAGGGAATTAGACACTGACAAACTCTTAGAAGGATCGAAGGAATAGGTTTTAGCCTGAGGTGAGCTTTCAGGAAACTCTCAGAATACCCGTCACAGAAACTGGCCTGCTAAGGAACATTTGTCTCTACTATAATCAGAAAGCTGGAGAATCAGGGAGCTGCTTTCTCACCTGCGGGCTCCAGGAATATCCTGCCTTAGCTGTCATCCAGCAATGAGAGAGCTTCACCCAGAAATACTGGTTCCAGAGGCATGCCACATGGGCCATATCTCAACAGCAAAATGGATGTCTTGGGTGCATTTTCTCTTAATTGAGTTTTGAATTCACATCTTACACAAGTACGTATGATAGGCAGGGCTTAAATCAAGTGTGAGTGTATGGGAATTTGGGAAATGTCATTTTACCCTCTGCTCCCTTTGTGGGGCAGAGGTGACCACAGAAGGCAGTGGGAACAGAGGTCAGGTGAGCCAATCTACCACACCCCATCCACAACTCAGAGCTAATGGGATATGTTTTAAATGTGTTCGTTAAGAAGGGAGAATAAAGAAAAGATAGAGATATTGTATGCCTGGAAATATTCTGGGGTAGTGGTTCCTAAAGCAGAATTATCATTGGAATCACCTGGCAAGATTTATAATAACACAATTCCAAGGTTACCCAGAGAGATTTTGATATGGGTGGTCTTGGCAAGGCTGAACTTTCTACTGAAAACCAAAATCTTAGGTTGAAATTCTAGGTATGCTAATACATTTAACGCCTTGTGGTTTATAAAATAAATAGTATATTCCTGTTTGTCTAAATCATATTAATAAATTTGGATTCTAATATTTCTTCAATGATAAATACAAAGCAAGACTAGGAGAACAGCAATGCTATTAGTTCTTTGAGCCTACCGTTCCAGAAATAGTATGTGACTTATACCAAGGGTGCTTCCACGTTAAAAATAATGTGTCATGTGATACTCAGCAAGGAAGAAACATAACCCAACAATCCTAAGGATGAAATATATTAAATCAATGCTAACACGTAAAGTTCTATGTTGCAATGGAGAGTATCATCAATCATAATACGAATTTCTAGGATTCATGAAGTCTAATCAGCTCTTTTTTAATTTATATGGGCACACTTCTGAGAACATTGAGAAGTCTTGCCCCAAGAGAGCATCTGGTCTCCTAGGCCTTCAGATGAATAAAATATTTTCATACTCATTTTCTGGGAGAAACAGAATCATTAAATAAATATTTTCCATCTACATTTTAAGTCTTTGCAACACATAATTTTCGAGACAATTTATTGGAGTAGCTCTTGATATAGTTTGATCAGCAACATCATTATAAATCATAAATGGGCCATTGAGATTTGTGGTATTTTTCACCCAATACCCTATTGGAAAGTATAGTGTTATAAGCAGATCTTTGAATGCTAGTGATATAAAATTAAAATAAAATTGGGGCATTAATTTATGTATTTTTTTATTTCCAAAGCAGCTTGTGAAACTGAAACGATCAATTGAAATCATTATTATGATTACATTATTTTTGTTTTAAATGCATAGGAATAATTTTACAAATATTAGTGCCCATCAATTTGGTGAAGGTGAGCCTCCACTAGATATTGTTAAGAAAATGCCAGAATTTTGTCAATTTTCTGCTCTCATATTAATTTACCATCCTTTTGGAAATATTCAGTATCCTGAAAATAACAATTATAGACGTAAGTAAATATGAAGGATTTTGTGGAGCAATTGTAGTAAGTTAAGGTGCTTCTGGAACTCAAATACATTTGCTGAATGTATTTTATTCTGCCATTCAGATACATACAAGAAGTACTAATCTTTGAAGAAAGTAAAATGTAAAACATAAGTAATAATGCATTTTGTATGTTTATGTTTCCACAAATGGGGCTTACAAAGGAATATAATTACCTAAATTATAATTATAGTTTTTTTATAAATATAATTTATAAATTGTAAATAAGCCACAATTTTGGAAGATTATTTAATCTTAGAGGGTATATGCTGCTTTTATCCCTAGTCTAATCTGTAATATTTAAAACAAAATTGAAGGTGCATAGATGACATTATTTGGAAAGCCTTTCCATGCCCTATGGAAGTTCATGTCCCCTTAGAATATCTTTAAATTTCGTGAGGTGAGTTTTCATGAGTGACTTCCAGATTCTTGCCACTCCATCAATGGAAAATTTTGGAGTATGATTTGCCTTGCAATTTTGATGGGCTTAGCCTGTTTTGCACCGTGTCAGACAGTTGCAGAACTCTTGTCTCTTGCCTTCATTTCCACAGAGAAACCAACTGGCAGGAGACATTTGTGAATTTGGCATATTTTCCAAAAGTCTTGGGAAGACTTGAGAATGCACTGCAAAAAGCAAAAAATCTGTTTTTGTTTTTTTTTTTCAAATATGGATATCAATCTTTTTTTTTTTTTTTTTTTAAAGATTGGCACCTGAGCTAACAACTGTGGCCAATCTTTGGGGATTTTTTTCTTAAAGATTGGTACCTGAGCTAACAACTGTGGCCAATCTTTTTTTTTTTTTTTCTACTTTATCTTCCCAAATCCGCCCTGGTCCATAGTTGTATATCTTAGTTGCAGGTCCTTCTAGTTGTGGCATATGGGATGCCACCTCAACGTGGCCTGATGTGCGCTGCCATGTCCATGCCCAGGATCCGAACCTGCGAAACCCTGGGCCACCACAGCGGAGGGTGCGAACCCAATCACTCAGCCACGGGGCCGGCCCCCACCCCAAAAAACCCTTTTTTTGAATGCTCTAACATCCTCACTCCTTTCTCCATTTTTTCCTACAACCAAATTCCTATTCATTTATAATCCAGAGTACTCTAACCACATCTTTTACTTCCTTGGCACTTGTTTATCCATGACTACAGTATTGATTATTGAGGTTTTTCCCAACAAAAGACTACTCCTTCCCTACGAAAGAATTCTGTTGTAATCTGGCTGTTATCTGAAGTGTGAAATTTGTTTAATCATACTCCTTGGTTAATGTCATAACCTTATCATTTGTCCATACAGGGCCAATTTTCATTTACTTGGTTAGTTTCATAATTAATTATTTTCGTTAATGTAATAAACAAACACATGTGAGCCTTCTACCCAAAACAAAGCCTAGGACTTTGACAACAGCCATACGGTTTTCCTGAATTCATTTTCCTGCTTCCTCCCACCCAAAATACCCATCTTCCTGAGTCTCATGTTCATCATTTCTTTGCCTTATTTAGTTTTAGTGCATCTATATATTTTCCTAAAACATATATATTAGTGTAGTATTTTTATCTTTATAAAATATAATATTCTAGGAATTAACTTTTACATCTGCAATAGTTTCTTTTGGCTACATTGCTTGAATTGGAATTCCTGGGTCATAGGTTAACCTTCAACTTTAGAAGAAAATGCCAAAGTGTTTTCCAAAGTGGATTCACCAGTTTAGGCTCCCACAAGTACATTCAAATCTTCCCCAACACTTAGTATTGACAGGCTTTTTAATGTTGGCCAATTAGATGCATATAAAATGACAATTATGTCTTGATTTGCATTTTCCTAATCATGGTTGAGGTGAACATCTTTTCATGTGTTTATTGGTCTATGAAGTTTCTTCCTCTGTGAAATATATCTGTTTATCTTCTACCCAATTTCATACAGGTTGTTTGTTTTCTTATTCTTATTCTTGATCCTAACAATTTTAGAGTGTGGGTGTCATGAATAACTTCTGCCAGTTTGTAACTTTCACTTTCTTTAAAGTAGCTTTTGATGCTCAAAAGTTCTTACTTCAAATATGGCCAAATTTGTTAGTATTTTATTTTGTGGTCAATATCTTTTATCTTGTTTAAGGAAACAACCTACCAAAGGTCCAAAAGATAATCATCTTTATTTTCTACCAAGAATTTTAAAGTTTTGAGTCCTTAATTATCTGGACTATATTTTTATATATATCATGAGAATTTTATAGTTTTATAACAGTCCTAATATTTGGCAGAGTAAGTCTATTCATGGGCCTTTATTTATATATATATATATTAGAATTTTATTAACATCATGAAAAATTTTGGGTTTTTTAATTGGAATTGCATCTACTTTATAGATCAATTTGAAAGAGTTGACACCTTTATGATATTGACTTCCTATTCATGAAAATGATGTATCTATTTACATACATAGTCTTTAATATTGTGTAATAATGTTTTATAATATTCCCCATAGGGTTTTTATACATATTTTATAGATTTATTCTTAGATAACTGAGGTTCCTTGAGACTACTGAAAACGATGTCTTCTCCTTAATTATATTTTTCTAGTACTTTGTTGCTGTTATATAGAAATATGACTGAGTTTTGTATACATCTTATTTCTAGCCTGCTTTCTACATTATTCTATTATTTTTAATAATCCATAGGTTATTTTTCTATGTAAATAATAACCTATGCAACTAATGATATTTTAGTTTACTCTTTTCTGATTTAATTTTTCTTACGATATTATTGTAATGTCTAAAAACTTCAATTCAAAGTCAAATATAAGCTGTCACATAGGACATTGTTGTCACATTCCTGATTTTCAAAGGAAAGTTTCTAATGATCACCTATTTATTAAGTCATTTCCAAGCGTTTTGTAGTTAATCTTTTTTCAGGGTAAACACTTTCCCTTAAATTCCTAGTTCTCTAATTATTTCTATTATGAATGAGTCTGCTGGTGGGCCATATGCCTTTTGCCATCTAATGCAGTATGGTCTTTAATAAGGCCTAAAACAAAGCAAGAAAGTCTTTGATCTACCCCACCCTCTGCCACCCGGCTATGAGATGCTATGTCTGTGTCAACCAGAAACCTAGCAAGAAGTTTTTCCTTGGATATTGTGAACAGGAACATTACATTTTAGATTATTATAGTTCTGCTTCCTCTTTCCTGCACTTTCTGTCTTCTCCCTCTAACCTCTTGAAATTAAAGAAGGAACAGAAGTAGCGTATTGCACCATAGGAAGTGTGGTTCCTACAAACAAGGTGGTATCATCTTGAACAAATACTCAAAACCCACTTAAAGAAGTAAATGATGGATATCATAGTTTTCCTGCACAGAACATGTCAAAAATGTCAGAGAATTTGGCAGTGAGGGCAGAAGAATATCCCAACTCATTTCAAAGTTGTTTCACAACTGGTAGCTGATCCATCAGCTTATCTTCCAGCTGAGATAGCTAGCTCAGATAGCTCCTCTATCTGAGAGGAGGATCTTGCCAGTGACCATCTGGGCAGCAAGTTTAGTAAAAAAAAAAAAAAAAAAAATCCACTCCCATTGTTTGTGACAAAAACCACGTCTGATGATTATTTCTCTTTGTTTAAAGAGGAGAGATGGAAAATAACAATCAAATGCAGCACGAAATCTGTGGCATATCTACAAAAAAGTAGAGGACACTATCATAAAGACAGAGAATAAGAGTACACCCTTGAAAAAATGATTTATCAAAGAAACAGAAGGAAAAAACAGAAAAGTGTCTCTTTGGTATATCAATATGTACACGTGGCTTGGATAAAACAGGAGCGAGAACCCATAAGAAAGGAACAGATTGAAATAAAAATATGAGCCAATTGAAAACAGACAAAAAAAGGGCCGAGATTCAAAAATAAGTTGGATGTGGTCAGAAGATTCAAAGAAATTAATAACTAAATAGAAGAAGCTAGATCAACCAAGGAGACAGTAATAAATAGCATGATATTGAAATTTCCAGAATGTAGAGAGATGTTATGGGTAGTGAAGCGAAAATGTTGGACATGAAGAGAATGAAAATACAGCCTAATAATTGCAGATATTACAAAGAAGGACATCAAAACAATTGGAATAAGATACGTAATAAACAAAATCATAATTGAGGAAAACTTTCTGTAACAGTATATAGAGCAAAATGCCACGTCATTTGAGATAACGAATGAAAATAAAACTGAAATTCTCTAACGGTAACAGTATTTTTTAATGAAATGTAATCAAATAAGTAAATGTAAAAAATAAGGAAAAAAGCCAATAAACATTCAATCAGAGGAAGAGATGCATAAAATGTTATAAGAAGTATGGCCGACCATAGTCTTTTCCATTGCAGCATTTAGATACCAAGTAAATATAGAAAAGATTGAAGTAATGCTTCAGTTCAGAATTTCTTGGGGATCTTTCAGGAGAGGATTGTGCTTCTATCTCTTTGAACATTATCTTTTCAAAACTTGAACAGATCAGGGGCCAGCCTGGTGGTGCCGAGGTTAAGCGTGCACTTTCTGCTTCGGGTCCCGGGGTCTGCCAGCCCTGATCCCGGGTGCGGACACGACACCGCTTGGCACGCCATGCTGTGGTAGGAATCCCACGTATAAAGTGGAGGAAGATGGGCACGGATGTTAGCTCAGGGCCAGTCTTCCTCAGCAAAAAGATGACGATTGGCAGATGTTAGCTCAGGGCTGATCTTCCTCAAAAAGAAAAAAAAACTTGAACAGATCAGAATTGAGTTAAAATTTATAAATTCTTTCAGAAAGGATTCTCATTATTATATGTAGTCTTTCCATTTACAGACCATAAGGTTTTAGCTCCATGTATTCAAAGTTCTTTCAGTAATATGTATATTTTCTATATAAAAGTCTCTGTTCTCAATCTATTTATTCTCTTCAAGATATGCTTCAGTTGCAAAAAGAATTAAGACAAAAACTCCATAACCCAGGAATTAGCACTTTTAATCTTAAATCTATACAAATCCAGTACTTAGAAAAATTAATATAATAATCTTTGGCTGTCCTATATTAAAATCCTATTATGAGAAGATTTTCTTGCTTTGACTTTGAAAGATTACCGTCCAGGCTCAAAACATACTGTTTCTTCCACTGGCAATCTGTGTATTTATCCTTAGATAAATTATCTAACCACTTTAGCGTTTGTATCATAGTCTGGAAATGATGGTGTTACTCTGGATCACCAATTAGGTTTCTTTTTTCTCTAATGTCCTAGGAGTCTTTAGTATGTAGGGGAATAGAATTTGCTACTCCAAAATGTATCTCTTTGGCTTGATTATTTTTAAGAACAAAGAACTCAGGAAGAAGCTTTGACCCACCCTCTAACTGCCTAAAAGAATTTAAGTTAGAAGGCCTGTTCCAGGAAGAAGCTATGACCTAGATAACTATAGTATACCACGAACTAGGTGTGGTAGACAGGGAGGAACCTAGCAACACTCATTTAATCAAAGTCCTCTCCACATCTGGTTGTCTTTGCAAGGCAGGCAGACGTTTGTTTACCAAACATTTGCTTTTCCATCTCCATGTGAATTACCTTCCTCCCCTCCCCTTTGAAGTATCAAACCACTGCCCCCAACATCCGCCTTTGGCTTTAGCTGAAGATGGTATTTAAGTGGTGGCTGTGGCCATTCAGTTTTCCTAGGTTTCTCCCATGTACACGTTACTAAATTTGTTTGATTTTCTCCTGTTCTGTTTCATGTCAATTTAATTCTTAGACCAGCCAGAAGGACCTAGAAGATGAGAGGAATATTTCTGCCTCTCCTACAGATACTTCTAGATTATGTTGGTTCATTTGCAAATTTAACTTGAGGGAAACCCTACCTGAGAAGTTAAGACATCTTTGACGTGTGTATGTTAACAGTCACCTCGTAGGAGCCTCACTTCATTCATCATGCACTCACCCAGAGGCACTCAGGATTCTAATTCAGGGGAAACAAAACAATTCTACTGAAGTAAAACTTGGAGATAAAAAATATTTGTAATGTTTTTATGAGGATAAAATTGGAGAGGGGGCGAGAAGGAACTAAATAGCTGTTTGAGTTTCTCAGGTAAATAAAGCTAAATTTAACCTGGAAATCTCAAAAATTTTGCTTCACCATAAGTTTTATTAAATATTTAATTATCTACTTAATGAGGACTGTAAACTAACCATTTGCAAAATTGCAAAATCATGAATTTTCAGTTGTTGTATATGCTCAATTCACCATTTTCTTTCAAGTGTTTATGGCTAATAAAATAGCCGTAGTCAGCATCAAAGGGAACACTTGGCAAAGACTCATTTTATTGTTCACATCAATTTTGAAACAGGTAATTCACTGAAGAAGCCTCACTTACAGAGTCATGCCTCAAAAACCTTCATTTTCTTATTTCTCACATTTTGTAGTTTTTTCATTATATCCATTTTATTAATTTTATTTAATTTGAATAAAAATAGTTCAATATAGTATAACAAATTGAGATATTTACTCTTTTAAAAAAAGAGCCACTGGGGCCTGACCCATGGCATAGTGGTTAAGTTTGGCACGCTCCACTTCAGCCGCCCAGGTACACAGACTGGGATCCTAGGCACGGACCTACACCACTTGTCAGCCATGCTGTGGGGGCAACCCACATATAAAGTGAAGGAAGATTGGCAAAGTTGTTAGCTCAGGGCTGATCTTCCTCAACAAAGAAAAAAAAAGAGCCAGTTATAAAAAACTAGATGCTCAACTGACCGATTTAATAATAAATGCAAATTACTCCTCAGCCATATTTTTTAGAGTCAAAAATGAAATGAAAAGATTTACAGCTAATAAGCAAAAAGTGGCTATAAAAAAAATGCTGAAAAAGATTAAGTTAATCCTAAAGAAGGCAGGAACAGAGGAAAAAAGGAACAAAGAACAGATAGAATTTAACATAGAAAACAAAAAGCAAGACAGTAGAATTAAAAAAAAAAACCCAAGTATATGCTAGCAGTAAGAAATTTTACTTTAATTATAAAATCACATAGGCTACAAGTAAAATGACAGAAAAAATATCATGCAAATGCTCATCATAAGAAAGCTGAAGTGCTTGTGTTATTATGAGGCAAAGTAGACCAAGACAAGGAACCTTACTAGGGATTAAGAGAGACATATTATAATGATGAAAGGTGATGCGGGGTCGGTGAGCCGAGGAGTCGAAAGAAAGATTTCTTAGACTCTCAAGATCTGGCAGTAGTGCTCTTTTATTTAGAGAATAGTGTGGAATAGCATGGGGACAGGGCCCATGGGCAGGCAGAGCAGCTGCTGCTGCCCCCACTGGCATGGGGACAGGACCCATGGGCAGGCAGAGCTGGTGCGTGGGGACAGGACCCACGGGCAG
>NC_060277.1:13646295-13700369 GCF_021613505.1 Equus quagga
ATGGGCAGGCAGAGCTGGTGCGTGGGGACAGGACCCACGGGCAGTCACAGCTCCTGCTGCTGCCCCCGCTGGCATGGGGACAGGACCCATGGGCAGGCAGAACTGGTGCGTGGGGACAAGACCCACGGGCAGTCACAGCTCCTGCTGCTGCCCCGAGTTGAGGGCTAGGGCTAATTTTATAAGGCATGGGTACGTGACTTATTTTTACTGGAGAAAAGAAAAGATGATGTAAAAAGTCATTAAATGATTTCAGTGCAGATGGGTTCTGGTTATTGTGCGGTCATGTAACTTTAGATACGAATCTGGCCATACAGATCGGCATGTAGGTGAGGATGCCCCGGGCTTCTCTCCCTGGGGCGGTCCTAATTTATACCATAAAAAAGTCCACTGGGTCGTATAGTTTGGCATGTAGGCCAGGTCACCTTGGGCTTCTCTAGCTGGGGCAGCCTTAATCCACATCAAAAGGGTCAGTTATTCAATTACTATTTCTTGCAAAGGGGCTTGAGAGAACATTTTAGAGTGATGAAAATACTCTCCATCTTGATTAGTTTGTTAGATACTTGGGTATGAACATTTGTCAAAATCATCAACTGTACACTTTCAATGGATACATTTGATGTATGTAAATTATATCTTAATAAAAGTTAAAAAGGAAAAAAAAGATGACATTTGCCAAATGAACCATAAGTGGGCTAGAGTTGTATTATAGCATAATAATTTGAAACAAATGCTCTGGAGCCAGACTGCCAGGAGCTAAATCCTGCTTCTGCTCCGTACTGTAAATAAGATTAACTGAATTAATTAACTTCTCTGTTTCTCGGTTCCTCTTTAGAATGGGTATTGTCATAGTTAAATGGTCATTGTAAGGATTAAATGAGTTAATACAAATAAAGCGCTTAGAATAGTGAACCAGCAAGTACTCAATAGACGTTAGCTCTTATATTCTGTATCCTCTGCTTAACCCTGATTAACAGTAGGTGCTTCTGACAATTTGTAACATTACTATAATACATTCAAAGGAGAAAAATAAGAAGACAAAGAGAAAGAGGAAGAAAAAAATAGCCCTTTATTGCAAATCAACTTTTAACCCAGGAATTAACTAGAATTCATTTGCATGTCTGGATTTTTAACTTGAGCAATGACAAACCTCTTCCTGTAATTTGATTTGCGTAGTTGGCACACACCCTACAGGGAAAGATGGCAGCCAAATACAATTTAGAATTAGTGCCGAGAATTCTTGTTAGTTAATTTGGAAACTCTGAGGAAGAACCTTTGGGCGCTGTACTGTCACGTTACACCTAGAATGTGCTTAATAAGTATATTTGAATAGATTAATGAATGGGAGGGCATGGGACACATTCTGAGTATATGACACTAGTGGCTGTGCTTTGTAAATTTACAAGGGAAAGACCCAAGAGGAGAACAAAATATGATGTTGTTGATCCCAAGGGATCTTGTTTCTTTAAGACTCTACTTAAAGCACTGTGTAGCTCTACCATTTTCCACTATAAAATTTAGAAGCAGACCTGCTAATTTGTGTCCTGTTGAACAACTGTCTCTAGATAATTTTTTATTTCACACTCTATCAATAAAATTCTTGTTAACCTCATATATGTGTATTTATTCATTGATAACTTGCATGAGTATATTGCCATATTAAGAGTATGAATATTATAATACATATTAAATAGAAATTGCTGAGAATGAGATGAAATAAATAATATTTTATATATTGTCTTACTAATTACTTTATATATCGCCTTGCTAATTACTTCGTGTTACTGTTAGCTACTATTTTGAGGCCAAATGTGCACTTAGGGTTGAGGATTATCTTCAGCAATAGAGGACATAAATTCACATTTCAAGTGGTCTTCTTGTAATTGTGAAGTTTCTTAGCCAAATTTTTTTTTGTTAAAACTATTTTTATGCTCCCAATTTATGCCTTAGAATGTGGCTGGTAAGAACTTGCACTAGGAATGGAACACATATTGGCCCTCACTTTCTTTTGTTAGGTCATATGTTATTAGCATCGTTTTATATTTTATTTTTTATATATTTTTTTATTGTGGTACCATTGGTTTATAACATCATATAAATTTCAGGTGTACATAACTATATTTCGATTTCTGTGTTGATTACATCATGTTCACCACCCAAAGACTAACTACAATCTATCACCATACACGTGTGTCTAATGACCACTTTCACCATCCTCCCTCTCTGCTTCCCCTCTGGTGACCACCAATCCAATCTCTGTCTCTTTCTGTTTGTTTATTGTTGTTATTATCTTCTATTTACGATTGAGACTATATGGTATTTGACTTTCTCCCTCTGACTTATTTCACTTAGCATAATACCCACACAGTCCATCCATGTTATTGCAAATGGTCAGATTTTGCCCTTTTTATGGCTAAGTAGTATCCCATTGTGTATATATACCACATCTTCTTTATCCATTCATCCCTTGATGGAAACTTAGGTTGCTTCCAAGTCTTGGCTATTGTGAATAATGCTGCAGTGAAGATCAGGGTGCATATATCTTTATATATCTTTGACCTCTTGCTAAAAGAGCTACTCTTTTACTCCCCTCCTCCCACATTCTATGTTTTTCATATCATATTTAACCTCTTTTTGTGCCCATGTTCCCATTACCCTCTTATCATGGAAATAGATAATTTTAATACTTTTGTCTTTTGACCTTCATATTAGCTTCATAGGTGGGTGATCTGGAACTTTTACTGTATTTTTGTATTTACCACTGATTTTATGGGTGTTTTTCTTTTTTTGATAACTTTATTATTCCTATTTTTGGTCTTCTCTTTCCCACTTAAATGAGTCCCTTTAACATTTCTTGTAGGGGTGGTTTCTTGGTGATAAACTCTTTTAGCTTTTGCTTGTCTGGGAAATTTTTTATCTCTCCTTCCATTCTGAATGATAACCTTGCTGAGTATAGTATTTGGGCTATAAGTTTTTTCCTTTTAGCACTTTAAATATATCATGCCACTCCCTTCCAGCCTGTAAGGTTTCTGCTGAGAAGTCAGCTGATGGCCTTATGGGGTTTCCTGTGTATGTGACTTATATTTCTCTTGTGTTTTTTAGGATTCTCTCTTTATCTTCAATTCTTGACATTTTAATTATAATGTGTCTTGGTGTGGGCCTCTTTGAGTTCATTTTACGTTGTGGTCTCTGCGCTTCCTGCACCTGGGAGTCTGTTTCCCTCCTTAGGTTAGAAAACTTTTCAGCTATTATTTCTTCAAATAGATCTTCCGCCCCTTGTCTCTCTCTTCTCCTTCTGGGACCCCTATAATACTGATGTTAGTGCACTTAATATTGTCCCAGGGATCCCCTAGAATATCCTCATTCTTTCTAATTCTTTTATCTTATATCCGTTCAGTTTGAGTGATTTCCTCCAGTCTTTCATCCAGCTCGCTGACCTGTTCTTCTGCATCATCCACTCTGCTATTAAGTCCCTCTAGTGAAATTTTCATTTCCAGTATTATATTCTTCATTTCTGATTAGTTCTTTTATATATTTTCCAGTTCTTTGTGGAAGTTCTCACTGAGTTAATCCATTCTTCTCCCAACATCGGTGAACATCCTTACGACTATTAGTTTGTGCTCTTTGTCAGGCAGACTGTTTGTCCTCTCTGATTCATTTAGTTCTGTTCCTGGGGTTTTGTCCTATTCCCTTATTTGGAAGGTATTTTTTTGTCTCTTCATTTTACCTCTTTCTCTGTGCTTACATCTACGTATTAGGTAGGTCAGCTATGTATCCCAATATTGGAGAGGTGACCTATGTAAGAGATGCCTTATGAGGCTCAGCAGTATGCTTCCCTCTCCTCACCAGTTCCAAATGTTCGGGAGTGACCCCTGTGTGGGTCACATGTGCCCTTCTGTTGTGGCAGCGCTCCTATTGCTGCAGGTACCCAGAGAAGCTAGGGTATCCCCCTGGCCAGCTGGTTGCAATGCTCAGTTGTGTGTGGCTGCTATGGTCTCTTCAGTCTCTTTATTGGACATGGGGAGCCCCAGCACAGTTGGCTGCAAGGTCTGATAGCACATTCCTGATGCAGTTTTTCTGTTAAGTGAGTAGGCTCCTAGCATGGGTGGTTGCTAGGCTCAGAATCTTACATTTTCTTTAGGTCTCTAGCCTGCAAGGCTGTTGTCAGTTCCTTCATGACTGCAGCTGAGTGGGACTGGCCCCAGGCAGCGGAGCACCCAACCATTTCAGGCTTTGGAGGGTGGGGCTGATGCCATATGTGGCTGTTTGAGAAACACAAGTCTGCTGCAGCTGATAAGCCCCACCACCTGCAAGGCCACACACCCTGTCAACATAGTCCTGCTTCGTGTGTATGCCCAAACCCACTGAAGCAGACCCAGCCACCCCACTGCAGAGACCCCACACACTCTAGCAATGCAGGCCCGCCCCTCACACATGCCCTGCCCCACAGAGGCAGACCCACTCTCCTGGCTGTAGAGGTTCCAGGCAACCTGCCTATGTGGGCCCACAAGTTGTCCAAGGGCTTGCTATTGGGTGAGGACAGTCCCTAGGGTGGGCTGCCTGAGCTGATATTAGCATTGTTTTAAATCCAGTTTTTTAAAGACATTTTTCCAATCTTTTGTCTCAATCGATAATATTTAGTTTAAATAAAAATAGATAACATTATTTATGAATTTACTTAATTGGATCCACATGCAATACAAAGAGTCACAGTAAGCTGAAATGGGATGAAAAGTGAGACTGCCAGTGTCTATCATGCACTCTTTCCTCAGGATCCTTCATGACAACTGACTGTCTGACATATGCCTAAGTAAAGGACCAATGTCTACCCACAACTAAATTGTAGTAAAGATTAATTTATATCTCATTTTACATAAAATTAAATATGAATGGAAATATTGATATTTTCTTCTGGCACCTTAATACATCTTCTTGCAGACTCACTGGGATTCATGTACCTTCCTTGAGTGACCAATCAGAAAAACAGGTCCACAAGCCACACAAGGAGGAGAGAAACCTCAAGGATAGTGGGTATGAATTTGCAGCCCAGACCTACATATAATAATACATATCTTTGTTTTTCTGTAACTGAACTTGATTACTAGCTCAACTTTTCATTTTTATCTAATAGCAGAAAACTTTATAATATAGTCATTTTTCTGCAAAGTCAGTAAAAGTTGTGATTATTGAGGCATTTTAGGTTTTCACTAAGTCGATTCAAGGATTCCTTCTTCCTCCTTCTCCATGAGGTTTCATCTAAGATCTGAAGACAGGGGATGAGATGAAAGAGCTAGGGGCCAGTGGGCAGGAAGGAACTAGTTACTATGGTAGCATCACAATATCTAGTCCTCAGTCATCTTCTTTGGACATTGGCATCATCCCAGTGCATCTGATGTTGGTGTTTCCTGCCCCAAATGGGAGAAAGGGTAATGTCAAGAAAGATTATAAGACATTTGGCTGGAGCAACTTATTGAATTGTAATTCCATTTAGTGCACTGAGGAAACTAAGGGAAAAACTAGTTTAGAAGGGGTTAACCAGCATTTAAGATGTCTATTATGCATTTAAGGCAGATATCTAGTAGATTCTTGAATATGGTAGTCTGGAGCTCAGAGGAGAGATTTACGGTTAAGATATACATTTAGGAGCCACTGGAAAGATATAATTGATCTTTAAAACCATGGGACTGAATTGGGTCATTTAATCTTAGGTTCCCAGGAACAAATGTGGACAGCACAGAGAACTGATTCAAAGACTGAGCCTTAGGAATCCTCCATTAATAAATCAGGAAGAGTAGAAGAATCCAGAAAAGGAAACTGAGAAAAAGTGGCTGGTGAGGTGGGAGGAAAACAAGGATAAGTATCATGTATCAGAAGCAAAAGGAACAAGCACTGGAGAAGGAGTGACCGATTAACTTCGTGAAATGTGGGTGAGAAATCGGGAGAGATGAAGACAGAGTTTATCTTCAGACTGGGTAACATGGTGGTCACTGATGCCTTTGACAGGAGTGATTTTCATAGACTGGATGAGAGTAAGTTCCAGAGAAACTAAGAGAGAAATTGGATGCAGTGAGTACAGACAAATCTTTTAAAAAGTTTCTCATAAAGAAGAACCCATAAATTGGGGAAGTGGTTGGAAGGTTATGTGGAGTAATGGGAATTTTTTTTTTTTAAGATGGGTGATATTACAGCATGTTGGTATGCTAATGAGAATTGTGCAGTAGATAGGGAATGATTGTAGGAACAAAGCACTTAGGTGAGGAAGAGAGCACAGGATCCAGGGCATAATTTGAAGTTTGAGATTAGATGCAAATAGAATGCAGATTATATGGCTATAAATGCGTGCATGTTGGTTAACGGAGTGTTGGAGGGAGGAAGTCCTTTTCTGATTGCGTCTATTTTCTCACTGTAGTTAGAAGCAACTTCATTAGTGGAATGAAGAGGGAAAGTGTTTGAGGAGAGGAAATATATGAAATAGATGCCTCAGAGAGTGCAGGAAGGAACTCATTCAGGAAATGCCTTTGGAGGTATAGAAAGTGTTTAGGGTCTACTTCAGAATCATGGTTATAAATAGAAATTAATACTCTATATTATATACTTTATGACATAGTAGTTTATATTACATTAAAATAAAATATTATCTAAATATAAATTAGTAATGTAAAATAATCAGAATGGGTGTGTGTTTTTTAGCTATAAGTACAGCCCAGAGTAGGAAGAGAGATGGCTTTTACCAGATTGGGTTTCACATGGCGAGAACAATGGAAAGAGAGAGGGTCAAGTGACTTTAAGATACACATAAGGAAGTATAGCCATGAGTCATGGAGATCCCTGGTGGGTCAAAGGATTGTTGGGTGGGCAGTATTAGATGTAGAGAACTGGAAAAAAAAAATAGGTGGTTGTTAGAGAATAAGAATCTAGAAGTGGTACAGTAATTGGTGATGCCAATATCTGGAATATGATCGGAAGAGGAGTTGGTGAGTAAAGGTAGAGAACAGAGTAATTGGAAGGGACCTAAGTAACTGCAAGGTCTGGGCGTTGGCTAGATCTTCTGTATGGATATTAAAGCTACAAAAATTATGAGGAGTTTAAGGGGCAGACAATGAGCCAGGTGATTTAATCATCGTGAAATGAAGAGGTGTGATGGAAAGTTCTTAACCTAACAGGAGGAACAACAGAGAAGATTATCTTAAAGTATGTGCTTCAAAGGAGGCTATACATACAAAGCGGGAAGAAGCAATGATCTGGAAGAGTTGGAGAGAACAAGGAAGAAAGTTGCTCCACCTCCAGCTTCACATGTCCAAGATGTGTGGGAGGAGACGGGTCACTGTTGTTCAGGGAAAATCAGAATTCAGTTAGAGCAAAGGAGGTGAAGGAAAAATTTAAATAAGAAGATGAAGTATAGGAGGGTTTTTCTAATGATGGGCTTTTTTTGAATTTCTGCAGGCTGGCACAGGGAAGTTTTAAAGGATTGGAGAGGGGCTATGTTAGAGCCATGAAGGACGAGACCATGAGTTATGAAAGATGACCAGGGAGGCTTGGACATCAGGGACACTAAGCTATTCCTAATGATTGTCCCTAGAGGCGGTCAGTGCTCAGTCCTCATTACAGACTTCATGGAGATGGTATCATTGACTATTTGCAGTAGTAAGAAGTGGGAGTGGTGGGGGGCAGTGTGGTCTCGATAGAGGCACTGAGCACCCCATGGGTCTGCTTTAGAGCTGCTATGGGCAGGGTCAAAGCTTGAGGAGCCACCGTAACATTGTAAGTCTAAGTGAAATAGGATAACGTATTTTGCACTGTTTAACTAATGTGTTTTTTTCACCCTGGAAATTCTCTTTTATCTTGTTGCTCTTTCAAACTAGACTTCAAGGCACCTGGTGTCTGCACTGAAGCATAGGGAAAGGGAAAGGCAAAAAAAAAAAAAAAAAGGTTTCAGAAGCTAACACTTTCAAGTTGAAAAAGCCTGACCATTTGAATTACTTGAAAGTCTCAGGGAAAATTAAGGAAAAGGTTATAATTTCAGGAGTGAAGTCCTGGAGGAGGTGGGAGGGTCTGAGAACTACAGCCCAGTACAGGAGTTGCCTGAGGAGAAGGGACGTTTCTTCCATTGAAAAAGGAGAGGATGGCAGAGCACGTGGGCACTGAAGCAGTCAAGATGGTGGATTTGACCGGAGAAGATGAGGAAATGCTTGCTTGATTTTCCTCTATGAAATGTGCTATATCCATCAGCTAAAAATAAACCTTAAATGAATTGAGATTATCTAGAATTGATAGAGATTAGGTGGAAACCACTTTGTGGAACTCTTAATTGAAACTAAGTTCTACTTTAGAGAGATAATGCTAAATTTCTTATACAACTTAGTCTTGTGGGCTGATAGTGGTACCCACTGTGTGTAGGAGCCTGTCTGTAACAAATACATGAGCTAGAGAATCAAATCATCTTGAGGTGACAGATGGGAGGAAATTTGCATAAGGGGATGAGGCCGAATGCAAAGTCAATACTAATTTCAGATAAACTGCTGGACAGTGATGAGACTGAGTATGGACAAATTACTGAGTGCTTTAAATTTTCTAGGTAGAAGCGTAGGAATCTATATAAGGAAAGAAACAGGAGTCAACAGAGCCTTATAAATTGCTACAGATTCAATTCTCTAAATCCCTGGAGAACACCTCAGAAGGAGTGAAAGTTTTATTTAGAGCCCATTCTTTAGGTTCTGAATCCCTAAAAAAAGCTGTCTACAAAAGCACAGCAAGACAGAGAGCCCCAGTTAACTTGAAGAACTGCCATCAAGCAGTGACCTGGGGTGCGTGCCTGGGGACAGACCATTCTTGGGGAGAGGAGTTTGGACTCTGTGGTAAAGCCAGAGGGAACCACTTAGTTCCAGAGAGAGAATTGTTTCAGACAGCTACTAAACATTTAGTCTGGAGTAAGCAGTTTTCTTTTTCTTTGGCTTTATGAAAACAGTATTTTATTCTTAGCTGAGGCTCTTAAAAAGAAGCCAGAGCTAAAAACAGCAGAGACCATGTGGCTTAAGAGGACTCAACAAATCAGAGAGGGGCCGCTGACCCTTTATAGCCTAAGCTAGGCCAGTATTTTCTTGGACTGGACAACTGATGGCAAAAGACGGCAATCACCATGTGGAAGGGAGGGATACGCCTAGAACTTTGGGTGGAAAACAGGCTATATTGCTGGTAAACTCTGAGTACCATAAAGCTTGGTTTGTGCAGTGGGAGAGAGGTTATCCCAAAGCACATGTGTTGTGTTGGCATACAGTAATCAGAAATAGCATCCCCCTTCACTTTCAAAAGTGTCCGAAGCTTAGATAAAGAGTAGTACAAGGCACCCTATCTATAAGCAAAGCTAACTCTTCACTCCTTGTGCAAGGGCTTTCATCAGGGCTTTCTCACGAAGACTAGCTTCTGTCAGCGTCATGACCAATGTCCCCAGAGGAGGGTAACGAAGGAAAGGAGAAGCCTAGGTAGCACTTGAAGGAGGGAAAAATCCCTATAAAATGACTGGCAATTCTAGTCAAGGGAGTTGCATGTGGAACCCACTATTTGGGCCTGACCCAGGAGAGGCAAGAGGAAATGTTACCCAGAGAACCACAGGCTGCATTGCATGATGAGGAGGTTCGCATGCTTCTCACCCCTTTGGAAACTGCAGACAGGAGCAAACACATTTGCATGAGAAGTCAGTTTCCTTTCTCAGAACACAAAGAGTTACTAGAGCAAAATTGTATTTTAAAATATAAATCACTGATTCTTTCTTTTTGCTCCTTGGCCTTTCTCTCAATCAAATCAGTAAACTATCTTGCTAGTCAGCTAAGTCACCAAGGGAGGGAGTCTGCCGCAGAGAAAAGCAGAGTGGGCATGGGGGTGGAAAGCTGGGGAGCGGCAGTGGATTTTCAGTGATAGAAGTCAAAGCATTTGAGTTTGGGGACCCAGGGATGTAAACAACGGATCTGGAAGGGTGCTTAATGATATAAGACCCAGTACCCCAAAGATCAAATTCCATAAAACTCGATAGGAAGTAAAGATTACCTGGGCTGGGGCAAAGGGACAAGAAAAAAGGAAGTAGGGACCTAATCATGGAAGCCAGAGAGCTTGGGAGCTAGTGAGTACCTGCTGACGCCCAGCGTCCGCCACCAGCTTCCTTTTGCCAGATTGAGTCCTGATGTAGAGTACAGGACAAAAATCCTATGTAGGTTTGGAAGGATCTGAGAGACAAAGAGTCTGTGCCTGGGTTCTCAGGTGGAGCGAGAGAAGGTAGCAACCTTCGCTGAGTTCTTTTCTCACCCAGTAGTGCAGCAGAGCACTAGGCAGCCATTTGCATCTAAGTAGATATGTCTGGCACAGAATTTTCCTGAGCTAAATGTGCTGAAAAGAGGTGTGAAAATTGCTAAGTGTGAAGTGAAACCAGAAAGGCCTTGAAGACAGGATGTGGTAGCAACCTCAGTGGAAACATTAAAGGAACGTGACTTCTCAGCATGCATGCAGGCACGCATTGAAGATGGAATCAAGGACAAGATGCACCCCTGCCATACCTTGCTCCTTCACGACCCCCGTCATCACCTGGAATGTAGGCCCAACAGCAAGGCTGAGAGCAGAGGTGATAACAATAGTAGCGAACACATAGGGCTCTCTATAGACCAGGCACCATTCTATGTAATTTACGTATATTGACACATTTAATTCTCACAACAGTCCTATGATGTAGATACCACTATAAACCCATTGTACAGATGAGGAAACAGGCACACAGAGGTTAAGAATAAAAATCTTGAATTAATTAAGATTAAGTAAAATTGACGTCAGTTTTATGATACCTTCTAGACTAGAGTGCTTAAAGAAAAAATTTAAGTATATGTACATATTTATGTATATATATGTGTGTATGAATTTATTACACACCTGAATTTTCACACAAAGATTTAATCCCACTAAAAATAAGCCTGATATGAATTTTTAATTATGAGGTGTTATATATACCAGATAATAGAGAATCAAAGTAACAGTATATTTGGCACAAAACCACAGAAAAAATCGGAGTAACTCTAGCAACCCAGAAGAACAGGAAAAATTCCACAGTCTGTCCTTTCCTCTTTAGCATAAACCTAGTCTTTCAATTTTTCCTTGTCCTCCCACCTATCAACTACCTCCTCCCTTCATTCCTCTCTCTTTAGACACCTTGCCCTAGAGTGAATCATCCCAATGCTGCTTTTATCAACACGTTTAACTCTCTCACGACCTCCAGGTGTACACCAAGTCTGTCGTCTTCTCTATTTATCCTGCCTTTGACATTAGCGGATTCAGGGTAAGAGTAAAGACAGAGGCCCAGAGACTGTTAAATGCATGTTCTATCTCCCTACCTTGTCAGGTATACCTTCATAATCACTCCCTCTCTTGATAAATAGCCCTTCGTATGACTCCCTACCTTGACAAGTATACCTTTGTAATCCAAAGTCATGCGTAACACTATGATTTCATAAGGCTGAATATTAGCAAAATATCAAAGACAAAAGAATTTAGTTATATTGCACGTCTACACTGTTAATAAACTATCAATGTGTGATCAATAATAATTAAAAACATAATTTATGAATTATTATTCCATAAAATGTATTTTCTTGCCATGATTTAAATAATGATGTAATAATTGAGATTTTTCACTTATTTTGTATTCTATTTACAGTAGTTATTCTAAAGGATTAAAAGACAGTATGTAATTATATTCAATGTGCACAAAGCTTGAACACAGTTTTATTAAAAAGTAAATTAAAATAAAACAAAAAATCCCAAAATTAAAATTATTTTCTATATTTTCAAAGCATTTTTCTCCTGAAATATCCAACATTACCTATTAAAATTTTAAAGCAAATCTAAAATAAAAATTAATGGTATTAATGAGTGTTAAACATTAAAATTAATGAATATTAAACATTTTAATTTTAAAATTTGCGTAATTGTTATTATATATGTTAATGAAATTAAAATTATTCAGAATTCTGGCATTCAGTTTTCATCTAGTTGAACTGGTATTGCAATTCCTGTTACATCTAAAAGTCATATAAATTGCTTAAAACTATAAAATGTTCCTTGCCTGCCATGTGCACCTGTTGTGAATGCTGTTATAATTTATGGTCAATACTGGAACCACAAGTTGCAACATGAAAAGAAGCAAGAAACAGTATGCCTGGTGTTATGGGAAATGATGTTTCATGATGCAAGAATCTACTGCATTCTTACTGCCTGTGAGAATTTGACAAGTTGATCTGTCTTCTATCTTAGCTAGATGATTCTCCTGCTCAAACCTTCCCCACGCTCAAAGCATTGTCTGTCTCTGACAGCGGCAATAGCCCACAAACACTCCTGGCATTTAAGCGTAGTTGCCTTTCATTTCAAGAATATGGGCTATAGGAAAGGATATATATGGAGAAGTGATTCCCTGGGGCCTGTACGGTGTTAGTCATGAAGCAGATATTTAGCATTGTAAGTCATGCTACTCCATCTGGGAGTACCAGGTCGTTAGAACAGAGAAGCCCTTCTTTTTCCTAATACAGATATGCTGACATACACACAGATGTAGAGAGAAAATATATCTGTAAAAAGCTGGCTATCGTAATGCTCTCATATGTAGAACCTTTTTCGTACGTTAGTTCTTAATTCCTTTAAAGCAATGAAAATACTTAAATATATATATATTTAAGTATTTTGTTTTATTGTGCACAATTCATTAAATGGAAAAGGTATTTTCTTAGTTAAAAAAACATGTTTTATGCCTAATACCTCCATATTTCTTGATGATTAAAGAGCCTAAATATAGGTAGCTATAGATTTATTGTAAATATATTAAACAAACTAGAAGAATCTCTCAAACATCTTATATGAAAAATAAGCAATGTGGTTAAATCATCTAGCAACTGATTAGTGAAAAATGTCAATATTATTGCAGATAGACAAGTTTATTGAATTTAAGTGTAAAATTGCCCATAGTTAGGTTTTGAAAACTATACAGCTAGAAATTTTAGAGACTTGTGGGCATTACCAAAAAATTTTTTTAAATTAATATTCATCTGGAAAATCACCTGAAATAAATTTCTTAATTTTCATAAATAAAATCTCATGTTTGTTCAAATTTTCAAAATAAGATACAAAATTTACTATACAATGGTGATAAATATACCCTTTAACAAACATCAATGAGATTTTATTTAGATTTTTTTTGTTTATATATATGTATGCACATGTATCCGTACATATATAGATGTATATATGTATATTGTATATGCACATATATATACATATTTATTAATGTATATATGTATGTATATGCATATATATGTGTGTGTATATATTATTCTCATAGAATAAGATATTGAGTCAAAACAGCCTAGAAGTTAATAGCTTTTGCAAAAGGGACAATCTAGGAAGATTTAATTCACTGTAGTTTCCAAACTGGGATTGCTAGATCCATTTTCTGGTGTTATTATAAACTATTTAAGGCGTGGTAAGGACTACTTAACATTTTACCAATACATTATCCAACTGCTTATTAAAATATCTGCGCCATTGTACATTTCCACCAGCATGAGGGCAACGATAAGATTAAACTCTTAATATATGCTAGAGTCTGTGCTAAACACGTTACAGTAATCTCATTTAAATCATCATTAATCACTCTATGAGGTAGATGCTATTATTACTCCCAATTTACTGTGGGGAAGTGGAGGCTTGCCCAAGGCTTGCAAGCTGTGAGAGGTACAGCAGCGACTCCAGTCAGGTCTGTGTCTCAGAGCTCAGGCTCTGTACCATCACGTCAGCCTGGTTTATCTTGGCTCACTCAATAGGCAAAAAGTAAACAAGTTTGCATTTTATTTACATTCTTATCATTTTTTCAAACATTCATTTTTCCTTTTATGTGGCCTATTTTTTGTACCATTCTTTATTTCTCAATTTGAATACTAATGCTTTTCTTATTGTATTGAGTTCTTCTCCATTGTCTAAGTAACTATCAATATTTTCCCCAATTTTTATCTTTCCTTTGTTTTATATAATAAATTCTTCCTTAAATAATTAAACATACAGAATTTTTTCAGAATAGAAGTTTTGAAAGAGTGTCTAGTCCATTTCCCTCATGTAATATTTGAGGACGGTCAAGGTCACACACAGCTAATTGTTAGTGTCTGAGTATAACCTGGGAAGGAGCAGCTAAGAAATATGCTATATGAACATTATAACACCAAATTTGATTGGAACTTCCAAAATTATTTGTTTCATTACAATCTTTATTCTTGAATTAGACTATTTTTTACTCTTCTATAAGATTTACTTAGAATTAAAATGTGTGACTATCTTGCTCAATTAAAACATACAAAGATTTGAAAAAAATGTGTGTGAATATTCATAAACTATGGGTAAGTGGTAGAAATGGAGATACGGTAATTATAGCTTTCTTTTTATTTATTTATTTTTTTAAGGAAGATTATCCCTGGGCTAACTGCTGCCAATCCTCTTCTTTTTGCTGAGGAAGACTGGCCCTGAGCTAAGCTACTTCCTCTACTTTATATGTGGGACACCTACCACAGCATGACATGCCAAGCAGTGCCATGTCCACACCTGGGATCCGAACCGGCGAACCACAGGCTGCTGAAGCAAAACATGCAAACTTAACCACTGCGCCACCAGGCTGGCCCCTCTAGTTGACTTTGTTTTTCAGTGTTAGCTAGATCCAGGAAAATAAATCGATACAACTAGAGCAAAATCCCACCATGATTTTCTTGACTTTCTCTGCCTCATTCTTATTTTGGAAACAATCTTGACCTTAATCCAGATAGGTGGCCAAGGGTTGAGTATTACTTTGCTTTGCTCCTAGTCCCGCTATGAACTTCTCAGATTTCTTTTTCCATACTAGATGAAAGTAAGGAGGAACAAATGACTGACAAAATGAATTCCAAGGAGGAAATTCAAACATTTGCCAAGAACCAAAGATAATTTTTTTGTTTTATGCTATGCCTTTCCAATTTGTTGCCTACAAGCATAAATATTTGTGACCTAGGATTCGTTCTAAGCCAGAGGATAAAATATGATTTTGGAAGTTTCCCTTATAGAAAATGTGTGTTAATGTGAACAAAAATAGGGTGACAAAACCAAAGTATATTTCCAAACAACAGCAAAAATTCTCACACTCTTAACTCCTATTTTTGTTTAGAAAAGAGAGATGGTGTAAAACAACCCCTCTTACTCCTGTGGCCCCTTGCCCCCTCCCACACTACTCCAAACACACATACACACACACGCACACACATACACACGACACCCAAACTGAGAATTCAGCCAAAGAAATACAAGAGGGACAACTTCGTAGAGATGAGTTTATTTATAACAACGTAATATTAGCATTTTCTGGAAAATACAGTAAAATACAGGAAAGACAAAATCAAGTGGGAGCACTGAAGCATTCGGTCATGCTTTTTGTTCTTTATAATTCTTTGATTAAAAGGAAAACTCTGATAATAGGATCCATAGAAGCTGCATGTTAATGGAAGATAACAATCTGCTTTGTAACGTGAAATTTTTTTGTCTCTACGCTACATGGCTTTAAGTGTACCAAGGTTTTTACAAGGAAAACGTTTTTCAGCAGCATGCTTGGCAAACTATAAAGATGATCTCGCTTTGCCAAATGGACTTTGAGCAGCTTCCTAAGTGATTTTCGTCACAGTGTGTTACTCAGTTACGCATGCTAACGTGCCGTCCTAGATGAATCTGACCTCTCAAAAATCTCACCATGCCTCTGTTTCGAGCCCGCTATTCCTCCCATGTTACCCTCTAAGACTGTCAAAATCAACCACTTCTACTGTCAGGAGAAAAGCATAATATAAAAAATGTAAGCATAACTAGTACGCCTGAAACTTGTTTGTTTTCCAGTTGTTGCTGGATGGTTGTTTAGGGCCAACAAACTCTAAATTCGGTGTGTCCTTCAACAGTTACTCAGCAGAGACAGAACCACTCCTACTTGTTTCCAGCCATTTGGTGAGAAATCTGCAGTTATATTTTTTCTCTCATTTTCAATTTTTATAGAACTAATTCTTTGCCCTTATTTTCCAATATCCATTCTTCCTCACATTTCTCTTTATGTATTATCTTTAGTATTTCTTCTCTTTACTCTCTTCTTCTCTTTTCTTCTACTAATTATCTAAATTTCTTTCTCTTAGGAAAGAGATCAAAACAAATACTTGCCTGTAAAGTTGACCTGTCAACTACCATCTGGTTACTGTTTTGTTCCTTTTTAGAAAATCAACAGTAGATCTTTCACGAAAGTGGAAATTCTGAACACTTATGCTGCCAGAGTATGGCTGTGTACCAGCCTATTAAAATGCAGGAGTCTTAGTGATAGAGACAACAGCGGTGCAGACTCTCATTTTCACCTCTGCCTGCTTTCTCAAAGGCTGAGAGCATTTGAAATGCTATTTCTTAAACAACACTAAAACCAATCAAAGAGAAAGGGTGGAGAAACTTCGATCTGAGGAGAGATTGCCTTTGTTAGCAGGTTTTTAGCCAGGGTTAAGTTAGATTTGCAAGAAACACATCAAGTATTCCAGGAGAGAAGATGTGAGTGCTGAGCAGCCATTTGTATGGTTGAGGTTTCGTGCAGCATCTACAGGTTGTTCTCTGATGTGGAGATCTTTTTGACAGAGTTGGCTAGTTTTTGTAAGTTGCCATCCATTTCCCATGTATTAGCTAAGAGTAAGGTATAAAATATTTTCATTTATACAACTTGAGAAACATAAGGATTTTGATAACTTTTATCTCATTGCTCCACTACTCGAAAAAAAAAAATCTTTAAGGGGCCGGCCAGATGCGCGCAGTTAAGTTCACACATTCCACTTCAGTAGCCTGGGGTTCGCTCGTTCTGATCCCAGGGGTGGACCTATGCACCACTTATCAAGCCATGCTGTGGCAGGCATCCCACATATAAAGTAGAGGAAGTTAGGCACAGATGTTAGCTCAGGGCCAGTCTTCCTCAAAAGAAAGAAAGAAAGAAAGAAAGAAACTTTAACTGTATCTATCACCTACAGGATACTGTCCAGATGCCTCAGCCTGCCTTTCCCAAGTCTCTAGAATCTATTGTTAATCTCATTTGCAATCTTACTTGCCGTATCTTGCACTGCTTCTCTCTGCACTTCGATACTTCGATGCCAACCACACCAGCCCATTTCTCCCCACATGTGCTTCGTGCATTTCTGCCTCCTCTCAAGCTCTGGACACAGCGGAAATGCTGTCCCCTCTCCTTACTTTGCATTGTCCATCATCTCCGGCTGGGCCTGTATTCAGGGAGGCAGTAGATACCCTACAAGAACACCCAGAAAGGCAGCCACTGCTGGTTTCGCCTCCGCCTCCTCTCTTATCTGATTGTAGCCGGAAGACCTCAAATGTGCTAACTCCAAAGAGATCTGAGAATAGAGACCGGATGAGGTGAGGAGGAACGAGAAGATTATTTTGAGGGGTGAAAGGCTTAAGAAAGGGAGAGGAATGTCCTTATAGTCACCAGCCGCCAAGGTGGGGTGGCTCCTTACCAAGTGTAACAGGACGTATCAGGATAAGGTAAGTCGGACCTGAGTCAGAGTGGAGCTATCTGTATCTTGGAGAAGCAGCGAGGGAGGAGTGGGGACAGCTGTGGGAAGGCATTCAGCTGAATTAAACTGAGTAAGTGAAAGTTTTATATAGCATTGCTTGCTATAGAGAGTCTGATCATTCCTTCAGTCAATACTGAGAATTTATAATACCACTCATCTGAGTGTGTATTTGTGAATACTGCACACACAATGGACAGTGTGTCTCTTCTCAGCCAGAAAATTGAAATAAGTAGCACAGAAAAAAAAAATAAAAACAAAACAAAATATGAATTTGTTTGCAGGGTATAAGTACCTATGCTACCATTACTAAAAATCAATTTTATTCTCTCAAAATATCTCTTAAGATGAGTCCAAAAATCAGAAACTATCAGAATTAGGTAGGATTTAGAGGACTATTCAGTAACTTCATTCTATCTCTGAGAAAAGTGAAGTCCCAAGAAATTAAGAATGCTTGTATTTGAAAAGAACTTGTATGGAAAAGAACCTCTCCTTCTTCCTCTCTAGGATTTTCTGTCACTCCTGGTGACAGAATCATCCAGGCCACTTAGCCTCATTTTTTGCTAATAGGTGAAGTAATAGGTTATCTCCCTGGGTCTGCGTCCTCTGATGGAGCAAAGTCCGCTCACACTGTCTCCTGGCCAACCCCCCGAACGCCCATCGCTGTAGGGAAGCAGGTGTTCTTGTCGGAAGAGTGGGGCTGATCATTTTGCTAATTACCAGTAGGGGTGACAAACCTTTGGGGAGGAGACCCAAGGCCATCTTAGATGTGGGGGAAAGGGGAAGACTGGTGGGAGGATGGCGTCCATGGAGGGCAGGCTGGCTTCAGGGGAGTTGCCCCAGAACCTCGTTGCACTATTTCAGGGTGCAGCGCTCAGTGCAGACAAAGTTAGTGTTTCTTGTTCTCCCTTTATATTTAGTGTCACACTGTTTTGAAAATCCCAGCCATGACAGGAGGAGCCAAGAGAAGACGCTCATCCCCATGCTTAGACCAAAGCCACCCAAGAGAGGCAGGGAGCAGCCTGAAGGGGGCCGAGTCAATGGAAGTAAGAGAACTCCAAGGGAAAGGAAAAAGGGGAGAAGGGCTGAGAGCTGAATTCTACACCCGCTGAGCATTCTTCAAATAGACTTTAAGTCCTCTCTTTAAACACACCCTCACCTTCAATCACCATCTTAACCATTTAATTAATCTGTGCCTCAGTTTCCTCAGCTGTAAAGTGGGAACAATAATACCTACACCATGGGGTTGTGAGAATTTAAAGAATTAAAATGGGTAAAGCCCATGGTATCAGGTTGTGGTATAAAGTAATTACTGTTTAAGTGTTTGCTTTCCTCTGGGGAGATGATACAGGTTAGTGGTTAAGGGCACAGATTCTGGATTCAACCTGATTTGGTTTGAAACTTGGTTCTGCCATGTACTAGTGTGACCTTGGGCAAGGACTTCTCTGGGCCCATTTTTTCATGTGGAGGGCCTTGTAAGAATTAAATAGGTTAACACGCAAAAAGCACTGGAAAGTCCTTAATGCATGGTGCCAGCTGTTAATGCTCATTATCTGTCCCTTCCCCTCCTTGTTTACCCACTTGCGGCCCATCATTGAATATGGAACTTCTTGTCCAGTGAAAGCACGCCAGAGACATCAAGAAGCTGTGCTCAGAGCCTCTTACTCTGAGCAGGTACCCTGCCAAGACTTACTTGGTCAGCACTCCCTGAGTGCAGTCAACTTTCCCACATAAAATACAATGGGGTTTGTGGGAACAGGTAACCCTGTTTCCCTTCCTGCCCTTGGAAGATCAGGAATAATCACTTAGTTAACCCCCATTCTGTTTTCATGAGACCCATCTTTCTCTTAAGCAGAGGGGGAAACGGTTAAGTCATAGAAGATATTTTGAATTAAATCAAGAATAAAGCCACACATTCACATACCAATTACTCAGGCTCAAGCTGCTGGGAGCTTTTCAAAGTCTCAAGGTCAAGATTGAAAATCGTGCTTTTAACTTGAAAAACATCAAAGGTTAATTGTGAATCTAAAATTTTAGAGCATTCAGAACTGTTTTTAACTTGATTTTAACGAATAAAGCATTTGTTCATAATGGCTTAAATTTTAAAAAAAGAAAGAAATCCAGTCGACCTTGCAATACAGAAAAAAGAATTCTTTGTTGAATGAAAGAAAAAGTTGTAGCCTTTGTACTCCTAAGAAGTGTATTTTTAATATGTATTAGACCACTCTTTTTTGGTACCTAAGAACATAGGGTATCCTAAAAATCAATAGCCAGGGGTTAGCACACTTTCTATTATGATTTCCTTTCTAAACTGTCTCTCAGAAAAATTGTGTTTGAATACTGTAGTTTTTGCTTGTCGTCTTATTTTGTTTTTGCAATAATCCTGCCCAACATATGTAGCAGACTTGGTAAAGCAAACAAATCAAAACAAATTGGAAACCTTAAGAAACTTGATAAAATTTTTTGTGAGGTCAAGAAGTGTGATGCTAGCACCACCTAGTGTCTATATTGCGTAATTGCCGCAAGTGAAAATAGGAGAGGAAAATAATTAATCCAAGGTACACAGCCAATTTAGGTGAAAATCCTGGAATTAAATCCACATTGACTGATAGCGCCCTGCTTTTTTTCTATTGTTCTACACAATCTTATAATATCAAAGAAAGTAAAGATTTAAAAAGTAAATCCTTCCACTAACAGAAATCCAATTTAAGTAAAAATTTTATTATAAAACAGGAATATTTGAATGTCTAATATGTCTGAAGAACCACGAGAGCCTTCACAGAGCTGCCAAAGTCAATTCCATACACTCTACGGTGGGGCAAGACTGTTTGCATAATTTCTTGCTCTGAGAAGCACGGTTCCCCAAGGCCTCTGCAGCGAACCCCACCCAGGGCTTCCGGTGTTGCTGTGCCGTCAGTGTTGCCGTCAGTGTTGCCAAACAGTATTCATCCTCTGGAATACATCTACATGGAACAAAGGAGATCATCTCATTCGCCTACGTGGCCCTACTTTTAAGATATTTAGTTACTTCATGCCACATTATTTTTGTGTTTCCCACAGAAAGTCGATGTGCCCTTTTCACAGGCATGACCAGCCCCAGGACAAATGTGAAATGAGTCAAGTTTGGGTTTGATGCCTCTGTTCTCTTCAGTTCAGCCTGTATACCCTTTGCCTCACTTCCGGGTACTACCTCCCACCCAAAAAAGCCACCGGCTCCTCGCCAATTTTCCATTCCTCAGGGTCCTGCAAGTCATCGGCAAATTAAATGGTAATTGTGCTCTCCACATAAAATCTTTTCTGGAATAAAGTAAAATGTGAATGAATGAAGGAGCAAATGAATGAATAAATACTAAACAAACAAGTCAAATTGCTTGTGCAAAAATATGAATGCCTCACGATGACTTAAGTGCTACTCTGCCTATATACGGCTTTTCAATTTTCCCTAGGAGTTCTGAGTGGAACTCAGACAAATTTAATAAAACCCATGGATGAGATGGTTTGGGGCAGAGGGCCCTTTTGGTGCAGAGGTGGTACACATCCTGGCTCAGATCCCCATCCCAGATCACTGTTGTCACTTTCTTACTTGCCTGAATTCCCAAAGGCACTCCCTGAATCTATATCCTTCATCTGTAAAGTGAGAAACATGAACAACTATTTCCTACGACTATTATTATGAAGTTTCAAAAGGATCTACTATGGTACTTAGTAATCACTAGTCACTCAAAGTATGACCATAATAATAATAATTACTATTATTACTGTTCTTATTGATGTGTGCTCAATGTGAAATTCATTCGAGGATTTTAGCAGGTGGCAACAATACCTTCCCTAGCCCTTTGTTTGAGACAATGCGTCCATTTTTAAATACCTGCAGATTTTCAATGTTCTGAGAGTTGTCATCAATAACTCCGAAAAAAAGTGGAACCCACTCTGATTAATCGGTCCTAGTTTTAGCTAAGGAGGTGCTGCTCATGGAAAGAAATGAGAGCAAAGGAATAGAAGAAAAATCTACTTTGGCAAATAACAGAAAGGAATCGACAGATGTAGGACATTCACCTTAAAGTCTCCACCATCCTTTATGCTCAGGCAATTAATAATGATAGTAGTAATAGTTTTTGCTATATATCAGGTACTTTCCTTAGCAATGTACTCATTTAAGTCTCATAATAATTCACCATTTTGCACACTGAAGAAGCTGAAGCACAGAGAGTAAAATAACTTGACCAAAGTCTCGAGAACAAATGGCAGAGCTGTCATTTGAACTTGAGGTGTCCGATTCCACAGATAAGACAGCAGGCTCCATGGTGGCCCTTCCTCTTTCTCTCTCTGCCTCTCCACCATCATCTGCCCCAGCCACCAGAGTTGGCAAAACTGAAGCGAATGCACCATTGCCTTTTGCAAGTAGGACGCCTCCCCTTGTGGTTGCTCACATTCTAAGAAGATTCAAAGCTGTCCAGCCCAGATCACGAAAATATCTCTTGGCACATGACACAGAACAGTTTCCTTTTGTTCTTCTTTCTCCTCGTTCATACAGAGTCAAGTTTCCGGATAGCCACTTTATAGCATTATCACCCCCTTTTGTCCTGGTTTGTCTGACAGTATTAATGAAGACTTTATAGCTATTGACTAAAGCAAGAGGCTTATAAAAAGAAAATGACAAAAATGGGCATGGAGACGTTCTTTACTGAGCTCCGACTAGGTAGCTTTGTTGAAAGTGTCTGCTTCCTATGACAAAACACCATAGCTTCCCCCAAATAGCTTGATTTTTTAAAAAACTTGGTAGGAGAATTCAATTTTGTCTTTAAACTACTACTGACCTTTCATTCTTCTTTGTCTGGATTCCTTCGCAGCAAAAAAATCCTTTTGCTGGCAAATACTCAACAAACCTGATACCTTGGGTAACACAAAATACTTATAAATATGTATACAATGGGACATTTATGTGTGCATTGTGAGGAATAAGTGATTTAGGATATACATCACTCGGAATATGTCACCACTAGCAATAATGAAGATGGATATGACTTCATTTCTGGTCTTCTAAATACCATATAACACTATGACCCAAGAGCTATAATGCTTTGTTTCTTCTATATTTTTATGGAACAAGTTATTCATTTAAACACTAGCTCAAAATTCTCTTTCATTGCAGTAGCTGTCATAAAACACTAGCGAGGTGACTCATTGTTACAGGGTAATACTCATCACCTGTCAGCAGCTCATTAGCATGAATGAGTTGGCACTAATGTGGCAATTACCATGAACTGTCAATGGCTATCCTTGTGTCTTCTCCCAGCACCAAGAATCGGGGATGTTTGTGAAATCGCAGAAGAAGGCAGAAGAGAGTCAAATTAACAAATCCAGCTGCCCACCACCTCTACTACCAGCGAATAATGGCAAAAGCATCTGGAATAAAAATGATGATGATGATGATAGCTAATATTTATTGAACAATTGTTCTTTGCTAGGCACTAGTCAAGTGTTTTACATATACAATCTCATTTACTACTTCCACTTGCCCCATAAAGTACATACTATTATTAATACCATTCCACAGAGGGTAAAACAGACTTCGAGACATGACGTAAATTGCCCAAGATCACACAGCTGGTGAGTAGGTCATCTGAATCCAAAATCCACGTGGTTAACAGTTTAACTGTCTTCCAGGATTTCTCAACCTCAGCTCTACTGACACACGTGGCCAGATAATTCTTTGCTGTGAGGCTCTGCCCTGTAGGACTGCAGGATGCTTAGCAGCTTAGCAGCATCCCTGGCCTCTGCCCACTAGATGCCAGTAGCGCCTTCTCTCCCCGGCCCCATTCCCTAGTTGTGGTGGCCAAAAATGTCTCCAGACATTACCAAATGTCCTCCAGGGGCCAAAATCGCCACTACCCCCAAGCTGAAAACCACTGTTCTATTCTAACCCCTCTTTATACTGATTATATAATATCATGTCATTAAATAACTCTCAGAAATATAATTGTAATGGCTATAATACATTTTATTGAATATGAAATTAGTGCTACACCTTAAGTGTTACTTTTGATTATTTTATAAAGAAAAATCTATATTTGAGAACTTAAAACAATCAGGTGCTTTGGAATCTATCCCTTTGGTGTATATTAGACATAAAAGTAAACGTTGTCAATGAAATAACAAGCAGGGGGTGTTTTATGTTGCAGAGACAATCACCTTCCTGCTTTCAAACGCGCTGCTATTTTCACGTGGTCTACTTTAGAAGATAAAATGAAGGAGACTGTCAGTAACGAGTTTCTTAAACAGTGAAGAGTTTATTTGATTACTGTACACAGACATAGCCTAAGTCACATCAAAGAAAATATAATTGCATGCATGCATATATATCTGAAAATGAAAACAGATTCATTAGTCAAATTTTTTTAAATTCAGAATTCTATTATTTTCTTAAAATGTCTAATAAATCAAAATTTACTAAAGCTTTGGTTTTGGTTTTGTTCCTTTTAAAATACATACTTCGATATATATTAAAAGCTAGTATTTTGCTATTCCTACTTACATCATTCACTAAATATTTAGGTGCCTATTCTCCTATTTACCACTTTAGGAAAGATATAAAAATTAAGGTCTGCATTCCTGAGGAAATTATTTTAGGGACAAGATATTTATACACAAAAGCCCTAAGAATAAGAACAGATAGTGTAAAGCAACTAGTAAGGTGTTTTGTATAATTCACATTAAAGAAAAACGTATACAGACACTTACACACATCAAAGTTAAGGAAGATAGTGAAATTCATTTGATAGGCATGTCTATATAAACAATTTGTTGCAAATTTTGCATTTGAAGAGTCCGCATGAAAAAATCACAGTATGCATAGACTAGAGGCAAAATATAGCAGACAAAAACATCCCAGAGATGTTTAGGTTGTCAAACTTTTACTATTTTCCCAAATCTTTCTAGGGTTGGGGGAAAAACTGATGCACTTCTAGTTAAAAACTGAGAATTAGAGACATGATGCAATTGCCCAAGATCACACAGCTACACCCTCTAGCCATGAATTTGTGACTATTCTATTATTCCTTCTCCCTAAAAAACATAATTTCCCACATATTCCATCAAGTTTTAAATTAATTGTGCTTGGTTTATATCTACCAAGAGATGGTTTACTTGTTACCATAAAAATGGAATTGAAAATACATCTGGCTAAATTAATCCAAAAAGAACAGTGGATTTTGTTGGGTTTATAGACAATGTGTATTTAAGCGACCATACATTTTCAACCTTTTCTTTGGGTGCACTTTGGAAGTGATGTGCCTTTTAATAACCTACGTTGGACATCATGGTTGCAATCCAAGTGAATAGCATCACAACAAAATGATGTAGCACACACATGTTGCTGAGGGCTGCAATGTTACCACAGTTACTACCAGATCAAACGTCTCAGGAGAGCAGAGCCACTACATCTTCCAACGTGAAGAAATTCAGCACTTTTTTTAAGTTGTGAGCCTTCATTTTGCTTCATTGTTGGGCTTTTTCAGTTGATCTTGTGTTGTTTCTTCACCTTTCTTTTTCACATCTAAAAGGATAAATAATTTTCATTCATATATAGAATATATTGATATATATTTCACATTATATTGGAATAAAACAGTTGTTTTTTTTTCTTTATGCAGTCTAGTCATTTCCTACTTGATTAGGACATATTTTCCCTAAATCCAGATATGGAAACTACTGAAAGAAAAGAGATACCAGTAGGTTGGGGGATCTACGTTCTCCTAATTACCTTTCTCTCTTATTGTCCAAAATTACTATGTGCCAGGCAGTCTTCTAAGATATTATTACAATCTCCCATTACAGATTAGTCCTTTGAAGTACAAACAGGTTAAGTGACTCGCCCAAAGTCACAGAACTAGGTAGTAACAGAGCCACAATTTGGACACAGGCTGACTGGCTCCATAGTCCACACAATTCCTCATCTCCCTATGCTAAATCACACTCTCTCCAGCTTCCCCACTTTTTCCTCCTCCTTTGCTCTTAGAAGATGATCACACTTTCTACTTCACAGGAAATAAAAATCAAGGCCATCAGATAAGAACTGCCTCAACTTTCTGCCATCAAACTTCTAAAACCCTCTGTGGTCGGCACGGATTCCTTCTGCCCTCCCTCCTAGAACAATGGAAGATGACGTGCTACTTAGGACTAGCTAGACAATTTATGGGAGCCCGGTGCAAAGTGAAAACACAGCATCCCTTATTCAAAACACATGGAAAATTTCAAGATGGCCACAGTAGACTATTAAACCAAGTGTGAGTCTCTTCCGAGCCCAGAGCCTTGTGCAACTACACTGGTTGCACAGCTTTGGAGCTGGCCCTGGTGCTGCTTACCCTATCTGAGTCTAATTCCTTCATGAACCAGGATCCTATCCATTTCTGCCTCATCAGGAAGCTGACTCTAACGATCATGCCCTCTCTCCATTTCATCTGACTTTCCCTCTTTCTCTTGGTTCCCTCATTTACTCAAGTCACTACCATCTTCAAACTAACAAGCAAAGGCCTTCTTTCAACGGCAATTCTTCCACTTATTGTCTTTTCCTTTGTCCTTTAAAATGTATCATCTTTCATCATCTCCATTTAAAAATAAAACTGTTAAGTCTCTACTACTTCTCGAAAACTGCTCTTACCAAAATCATCAATGGCATCTGAAGATAAATCTGATGAACTCTATTCAGTTCTTCAACTTTCATTCATGAAATATTTATTAAGCATATATTATGTACCAAGCAGTGAAAAAAACATGCATTCCAGCTCTCAGGGAACTTCTAGTGAAGGAAATGGACAATAAACAAAATAAACAAAATGTGTGGCAAGTGAGAAGTGACACGTGCTACGGAGAAAATTAAAGAATATGAATTGTGAAGTCTTGGGGCCTGGAGGTTGCAATTTTAGATAGGGTTGTCTGGGAATACCTCGTGGAGAAGGAGGCATGTGAGTAAAGACCTGAGGAGGTGATGGAGGGACCCCCTAGCTATGTGGATAAAAGAGAGAAGAGTATTCCTAGGAGAAGGAACAGAAAAGCCCAAGGCAGCAACGTGCAGGAAGGAACTGCGGGCGAGACAGTGTGGAGAATAAAAGAGTGGAAGAAGGGGTCAGATTGGTATCAAAGGACGAGATCTTTTAGGTGAAAAATGGCAGATTTCTGGACCAATTCTGAAAGTAGAGCTGAAAATATTTGCTGATGAATTAGATGGAGAGTTGAGAGAAAGAGAGGAGATGAAGATGATTCCAAAGTTTTTGGCTTTAGCCACTGGACAAATGAAATTGCCATTCACCAAGATGGTGAAGATGCAGGAAGAGCAGTTTTCAGGGACAATATCTGGAGTTCATTTTAGTATCCATCAAGTTTGAGATTCCTGTTAGATGTCCAAGTAGAGATGTCAAGTAGGCAATTAAACACGTGAGTGTGAAGTTCAGAGGAGCTTGAGGCTAGAGATGGCAAATGAGTGAGTTATCAGAAGGATGATCATTATCCCAGTGAGATTGGATAATATCACAAGAAAGGGAGTGTTGACAGAGAGGATGTCCAAAGACTGAGTTCTAGTACCAGCCAATTCATTAAAAGATAGAGGAAATAAGAAAACAAAAGTGTGAAGAGCAGCCAGTGAGGCAAGAAGAAAACCAGGAGAGTAGGGTGTCCTGGAAGCTGAGGGAAGAAAAGTGTTGAGAAGAAGGGACAATCAATCATGATAAAACTGCTAAGAGATCCTGTAAGATGAGGACTAAGAATTGGCCACTGAATTCAGCAGAGACGTCACTTATGATCCTGAAGTAGCAGTGGGGTGGTGCAGTGGGATGAAAGCCCTATATTAGGGTTAGAGAAAAAAATGGGACAATGGATTTGGAGGCAGAAAAATAGTCTTTTGAAGAGCTTTGCTACAAAACAGTAGCTGGAAGGAGAACTGGGATCAAGAGAGGGTTTGAATCTTAGCAATCACACTCAATTGCCTTCTGATTAGTATGGCAGGTGCTTAATAAGTGTTTACTGAAACAACTCCCTCAGGAAAATGGTCTTGGTAATAAATGGTACGCAAAGCACTAAATTATTTCCAGAATGATTTCAGCAGCATTTGCCACCATAGGTTCTAAGCAAGCTACCCACATAGCATTAGAGCTTTCAGAGAAGAGCTGTCAGCTACGCTTTCTCTAAGTTGGTCTAATGAGGAGACGGTGATATGAAGGCGCCTTAAGTAGTCTTCTTGCTATGAAGTCAATTAGAAACTCAGGATAATGATTAGATGAAGACTAGCAGGAGATCATCTTTTGACGACCTAGTACCTTGCTCAGGACTATCAGCTAAAATATGAAATGTAGGTCCAAACACCTCTTATACCAGTCTCATTTTTTGCTTTAAAATATGAAATTGGATATTTAGAAATATACTGAAAGATGATTGGAGATTAAAGGGAACAATAAACTCAAAGAAGTTATGATTGTTGCTAACTTTGTATTGTAATGTTAATAAAAGGAAAACAGTAGTCAAACAAAGAAGTTATCTTATTTATAAAATCATGCAATTTCTAGGATATTTATCATTATTATTATTATTCTGCCTTCTGCACTTGTCAATTGTTTTTCATTATAATTGAGTATATTTTCAGTATATTTCCCAAACATCATTTCTCTGAGTATACAACATCAAATTTTCCTTTCAAACCTGTTTCCTTTCAAATGTGGAAAAGCTTTGTACAACATTTGTTTATCTCATTTTCGCAGCCATAATTAGTAAGAACTTTTGGAAAGGTAAGAAAATGCTGGTTCCTAAATTATCTGTGTTGATTCTGTTTTCCTTATGTACAGCTTTGAAATGATTGTCTTTATATATATATATAGGTGGTAACCTGTGTTATTTTATATAAAGATCACATGCAGAATGCAATGATGTATTCTTTAGGCAATACACCACTTGAATTATTTACTGAACTATGCTTTTAAATTAATATAGGGTTAAAACATGCCATATCAAATAGTCTTTTTTTTCACATTTTTCTATTTCCGTTATCATGTTCTCTTCGTGTCAGTTGCTTTTTCCACTTCTTGTGAGAACATGAGGTACAGTACAACATTTTCAGAGTGCCTCACAGAACAATAATTCTAAGATGCTTCTTCAAAGATGGCCAAATAAATGAGAGAAGGAAGTGCCGTGTGTCCTATCCTTAGAGGTCTGTAGGCACAAGGGCATGGTAAAGTCTTTGTAACAAAGGATCTGAGAAGTCCTTGTTTATAAAGGAAACATTCTGAGAAGTGTAAAAAGCCAATTACATTTACATCAGTAATTCCGAACTTATGTGACCACAGCACCCTCTTCTGTATGTGACACATTAACATCCAGAAGAATTTCCATGAAATATTCGTCAAGAAAAGTTGGTATAATGAGAAAGATGAAAGCCCTGGAGCCAGAGATCTTATCGTCACCCAAGTTTGTGAGCTGGGCGAGTCACCTAATGTGCTTGGGGCTTAGTCATGGTAACATCTATATTTTGAAAGGCTGGATCTTCTAAAGGTCCTTCTCCTTCTTACATTTGTGTTTCCATAGGTATTAAAAGTCTACTCATGTGGCTTGTCAGTTATGGGGTAATTTCATTTGCACTGTTTTCTCCTCTATCATATAAAAGATATTTTGAAAATACAAATTCAAATATTCCAAAATGTACATCTCCAAATGTCTTTTTTATTGTTCCCCCAGAACTATATATCCAGCTGCTTAACCAACACGTCCATTTGGACGTCATAAGCATCTCCTGGGCATCTCAAATGGAATATGGAGGAAGCAGAAATCACTCCTTTAACTCTCAAAATTCCCCCTCCTCCAGGCTGGCCCTTCTCAGTATATGGCACCACCATAAACTCTATTGCTTTAAGAATTATCCTCCATTTCCCTTCTTCATTATCTGTAGTCATCTCCACCACATCCAATTCATCAGCAAGTCCCATTGATTCTGCCTACAAAACATACCCCAAATTCATCTACCTTTCTCCACCTTTTATACCTATTGAAACTTTCATTTCTCACTGGACTATGGCAACAGTCCCCATGGGCAAAGGTTAACAAAACCCTTTCCCCTTCTCTAAGGAAATTTGAAATTCAGGTTAATTTTCTAGCTCTGTTACCCTGGAACCTGATTAAGATGGAATGTCATCCTGGTTACTAAGCTTACGGTAAAAATGATCCAAATGGTCAAATACAACTGTACAGAGAGAAACTATATAGGAACTATAAATACCATGTAAGAAACCATAGGGTTAGGCTTCCATGAATGCAACAACTCTGTAACTGTGCATGTCTCTTGCAGGGAAGCTACTTTGAAGGATTTGTTACAAAGTATTAGCTCCCACGAGACACAGGGCTTCTAACTCATTGCCTCCATTGATGCAGATCTTGTCTACTTGCAGCTGAGTTTTCACTTAGTGCTGAGGTGGGGGTGGCACAGAGACTAGCCCCCAGGACTGCTATATGGATTGCTGCAAGGACTCCCATGGAAGAAGACTTTGAGATGCTGTCCTTCTGGTCTGCTGTGTTTTCAACCTGTATACTTCTGAGTAGATTGGTGCCCGTGGGGTCTTGTGAGTCCGAATGTTTAATTTGGCCTAAAAAGATTTCCTAACAGGAGTTGCACCTCTTAACTCAACTATTTCCACGATTTCTCTTCTACAATCTATTCTCCACATAACAGATAAAGTGAACATTTAAACATATATGTCACTCTCCTTCTGAAAATCCTCACATTTAGAATAAAATTCTATTCATTCATCTAGGTTTCTAAAACCATAAAAGATCTAGCCCTTGTTTATTTCTCCATCATTGTGTACCACTCTCCCTCTCACCCACTGCCTGCAAGTCATAGGATTTTGTTTCTTGGTCCCGTTCCTCTTCTTCCACTCTAAGAATTTTTTACTAACTGCTCCTTCTGCAAAGAACGCTCTTAGCTCTGATCTGCGTGTGCCTGGATCATTCAGTGGCTATTCAAAATATATCACTGTCAGTTGTCAGATTTCAATTAGGGCTTTTCTAATTTCTTGATCTAATATAGCCATCCAGTAGCTCTCTACCATAGCATCCTATTTTAATTCTCTGATAGAACATATCTTGGTTGACTTCTATATTTATTTGTTTACAATCTAACTCTCCCATTGGAATATAAGATCCATGACAGCAAGAATTCATATCTGTCTTATTCACCACCATACTGCTGGTTTTGAGAATGGTGCTTAGCGCTTAGTGGGTGCTAAGTTGAATGATGGATCAAATGAATAGTAAATGATGGTGGGAGTTAAGAAAAGGACCTTTGTGACATTCACAGTTTCCTGGGCTGCCATCCTTTGTCACCTCTTGCTGATATGTTATAAGGCATCATTGTCCTCCTTACTATGGTTACCAATTAATAAGAGATAGATTAAGGCAGATTATGAACTAGGAAAATTTTGGACGGGTTAATTTCATGTGGGATTCAAGACGTTTGAGATCCTAGATTTCTTCCCACCTGAGAATATCAAAAAACAAAAACAAAGGAAGATAGATCCGAGGTAAACTTGCAGATCTTTCCCAGAATTTGTATTTTTAAATGACAAAAACATTGAAACCATAATGCCTGAGACAGACAGCAGCTTTCCATTTTTACTAACAATTGGAAACTATTCATTTTAAAATTCTCAATAATATTTGCACTCAGCTAATGAAAAAGAAGATACGCATTAAAGCTACTTATTTGTAGCTTTGTTAATAAAACATCGTCTAAGCCATCTACCTATGTAAACTTATTGCCTTTTGCATATTCTTCAACATCTGGTGTTATATGTTGATCCACTTTTAACATTTTGAGTTTCTTATTTAATACTTTGACTCTTTCAAAATTATTTAAAGAAAATTATAAAAATAGGAACAATATTCTTTCAGATAATGGTGTCTTTAGTGAACAAAACAAAATGGAGAAGACTGACTGCTAACTCTCCCACAGTGGATTTGTTCTCTTTTGCTCAACTAAGTAATGTCAACAAGCATTATATGTAGGGTATATAAACTTAAATAGTCCTGTGATACTAGCAAGTAACTTATCTTCTCTACCTCGAAAGTTGAGGATGGCCTTTCAACAGCAACATCATGTTCTGATAACCACATTACATTTTCAAAATTAAAAGGTCAAAAACATTACACGTTTTTATTTCTTTTCTTCCTTTTATTTCTTCCATCTTTTCTTTCACCTTATAGTAGTTTATGTGTACGTGTATTTTTTTTACTATTACTTGTAGTGAGTATGAGAAATGCAGTTACCTCTGGAAAAAGGTGAGGTAGCCACAGGACTCCAGGATTTAGCCACTGTCCTGGCCTAACAAGGATGTATGTGTTTCATAGGGCTCAAACCAGGAACATTTATGACTTTACCAGGTAATAAACAATGTCCTGAGGCAAAGAACCAAGAGCCCTCCTCTAGGGCTCACATGAAAGGGTATATGTGCATGGGAAGCTTCCAGCTCTCTCTTGCCTCATTGCCACCAGGAATAAATTGCTACATACTCATTGGAGTCCTTCTTGAAGTCTAAAATGGGGCACAAGGCATAGGTATTTTGGTAATGACTTGGAATTAAAGTTATCTTTAACCTCTAAGAATATTTTTAAATGAAAGGACTCTTTTCACACTTTGTTGAAAGTATTGTTATTTATTTTCAGAAGACTAAACTCTGGGAGCTCTGTGAACTGTATGTAAGCAATGAGGAGAACGACCCAAGATTGTTCTTCATTGGTTTGACAGCTCTCCTTTTTCCTTAATTCGACTTTTTCTACTGGTTGAAGAATGATCATCTTTTATACAAATACTCACCTTAAAGATCTCATCTCTAGTTGATAATAAACTTCTTCTTAGATACGAGAAACAGAAGGGCTTGTAGAATACCACAGTGAAGCAGAAGCTTCCAAAGAGATTTGTCAACGGATGGCAGAAGAAAACTTACTTAATTTCTGAGTGCTTTTTGGTAAATTTTGTAAGCTCATTGAGCAAAGGGATCATATTTACTCACTTTTGTATTCCCAATCACCAGCTCTGTGCATGACCACACACATCCAACGAATAAACAAATGTTCTGTTTCCATATACACACCGTGAGATAAAAAGATGAAATTGTTTGCTTTCAGAAATCCACTTAGCCTTAAACAAAAGCTGAGAGGTTTTAGTAAACAAGTAAGGAAAAAAAGAGCACTTTTAACTAGATAACAGGGTGACTGATCCAGAGGCGAGGACTGATTAAGACGAGGTAAGTGCTGCTGATTTTATGAGCATTTTGCATGTTACCTTCCTTCATGGAGAGAGCCTCCAGTCTGTGGGGCAACTCTGAGGTTCCGCCTGTCGCAGCTGAGCCCTGGATGTCTGGTACAGCATTCCGGCGGCCTGTCCTTGCTGAAGATGCAAAATTGTTGACCATAGGCTCCACATCAGTCATTTCTGGTGAATCTGTCCTCATAGCAACATCTACAAATAGAATGTGCACATGAAGATGATCAGCCTACTCAAGGTATATATTCACAAAGGTGGTTGAAAGGCACGACTAGATCAAAAACACAACAGGCTCGAGAGTTCATCACACTCTGCATCTCTGTCTACTGTTACGGTCCTGGAACTTCCATTCGCACATTCACACGTTCGCTAACAGAGCAGGAAGTTCTTGGTGTGAGCCAAATTGCTATAAATAACCCCTGATCGGAATGAGTCACTTGGATGCTGCAGGGTGCAGTAATCTCTTGCCTTTTGTTCTGCTTTTCTAAGGTTGGATCAGCCACACTAGGGCTTGGAGGAAATGAAAACTGACTCATTTGGCCACTCCCGGAGAGGCTCTGCCTGCTAGTATTTGCTTGTAGTGCTTGTTCAGGCTGAAACCAAATCACTGTAATTTGCAGGGACCAAACAAAATACACTCTGTTCCTACTCTTTAGAAATAAGGAAGTTTCTCTCAAAGGCTTTTTTCCCCAGTGACAGCTGTGTATTTCTATCTGTTCTGGTCTCAGACCTAATTTTCAATAGCCTCATGTTCATGTTTGGGAGAACAGAACCTGTTTTACCTTTTCTTGCCTTCAAGTGGACATGGTAATCACTAGTGCTTTCCTAAGCATCCTCTATCTTCCTAGTAATTGTCTCTGTTATGAGAGAATTCTCAAGAGGTCATTCCCTATACAGAGAGGGAGGTAGCAGATTTTAAATTTGAAAGGACCATATTGTCCAACCTTCCCGACCCAGACAGTAAAGGGATGCATTAACATAACACAGCAGGTGTGTGTACAACAGTTTTTCCCAAGTTCAGACAGTACTTCTTCTGCCATTATCATAATTGCTCCTGCTCCTCTCCAGAACAGGTTCCTCTTTTTATTAGTACATAATCCTTAGTGGTGCATATGCGTGCGTGTGGATGCGTGTGTGTGTGTTTATGCGTAGTGGGTGGTATCCAGTTCACAGAATAATATTTTCAGTTCTTCTTTAGATGAGCGTAATTCTAAATGGTTATAAGCCACAGCAGAGCATACTGCCTATCTCACATCTCACGTAGGTTTGGCCTTTCACCTCCCGCCTTCTTATTTCTCTCTTTCTGAGTGATCAGCATTGAGAGGATTTGGCATGGATTAGAAGGAACGATTCTCATTCTTTTTTTCCCACTTTTTCCTCAAATCTTGCCTGTACTCCTTCATTCGCATTTATTTCTCGCATTACCCTTTCCAATCAGTGACTCAAATATAGTTCTATTCTTATTTTATTAAGGTCCTGGAGCCTGCTTAAAAAAGCACTTGGAATCAATTCAAAAAGTATTTATTTAACACCAACTCTGTGCAAAGTACAGTGCTAGTTACTGTGGGATTTGCCATAATAAGTAAGGAATTCCTCTGCCTCAACTGGAGACCTTGGAAGGCTGCATGCCAGGCAGCTCCCCCCATGCACAGAGGAGGGAGTGGGCAATTCCAAAAGAGAAAATGGGCCCAACTGCCCAGGGAACACAGTTTTTGAGTGGGGTCCCAGAGAATGAGTAAGCAGATGCTGGTAAAAGGCTGCTCTCCGACTACCCACTTCTCATCTTTGCCCTTTTCCAACTGCTTTTGGACACAAAGCATTCATAGATTTCCAAAGGAGCACAAAGACTCTCCAAGTTCACAAAAGCCCAAGAACTGAATTTGCACCAGTGGGAAAATGATACAACTTTGAGGTTCATATGGTCTGCCTGCACTCCTACCGTCTCAGAGTGAATACAGCCTGTTGTACAGAAGGGTTTAAATGCAAGACTTAAGAAGTTGGTTCCCCTTTTAATGAGACAGTGGTTTTAAAATGTCAAGTGACTTTTGATGACATCAATAGAAAGGAGAGAAGGGGAAGTTAACTCTGACCAATGTGGTCACCGTAGAAAAGACTTTATATCCCTCTGCCAAGTACATGGACTGGAACATAGTTGCCTAATAAATTCAGTTAATAAATGTTGAATCAATACCTGATACCTATAAATTATTAGCAGGCAAGCACAGTCAGTTTAGGTGCTTTTAATTATTAATATCCTCAATACGGACTGAAAGTTCAATTATTAAATACTAAAATGAATTTGTTATGTTAACATTAAAATAGCTTTGGAGGCAGGCTGTAGACCAATGGTAAATACAACGTCTTGCAGGTGTGGGCAACACTGATTGCCATACGCAGAGCAGTAGTTAATGCAAAAATTCTTACAGAATGACCCTCATCCAGGGCATCTGGCCAGTTATTCTCTTCAGACACTGGCCCTCTCTGGAAGGGAGTCATAAACATTCAACTGTGACCAGTCTTGCCAACCTGAAGTCAGTTACACACAATTCATCAGCTTCCCCTTGTGCAAAGATGGAATCCTCTGACACTTTAAATAGACCAGATGCTATACTTCTAACTTATTCGACTGATTCTCTTTTGCCATTTTTATTCTTGACAAGAGGAAAAATTAAGCCCTTTATCCTCTAGACTTATTTTCTTTGCCTAAGATTATTATTGAGAGTGATGTATCTTTGATGAAAAATAGTCCCGTAATTACTCTTCCAATGTAAATGTAACTTAAAGCAGTAGCTTAAGAATGGACACTTTAAATTGCATGCTTCTGTTTCAGAAAATTTTATAATTTATATATACTTATCTGTCTTATAAAGGAAAAATGCAGCTGCGATACAAACTAATAGAATTATTTTTACTATCAAAATTTATACATTAAATGTTACCGTATCCATCAAAGCAATTACTTTAGGAAGCTACACGTTTATTTCACCTCTCAAAATATTTTTGTGACTCCATCAGTGCAACTCACTTTCTACTTACATATATGATGGTAGAATAACACTGTATTTAAAATACAACATTATGTTTTACAGTAAACTATTTTCAATTAAAAACCGTATGTCCTATTTGATCACCCATCTCTTTGTACTAAGAATGAATTCAAGTTAGTTTCGAAGCCTCCTTAAGTAATTTAGATTTGCATATATTCAAAATAAAATTATTTCAAGGGAAGATTTCAGAGCAGAGCTTTGAGCACTGATAAAATTACTGAACTACATTAGCAGACTCTAGGATGACCGCCCTTAAATCAGTCCTCGTGTTTGTTAAGCAGTCCATACGGACCAATGGAAAGTTTGGTCACCTAAAAGGGAGCATTCCTGAAGTTGAATCCTGCATTGCCTTCTAATAGACTTGCAGCTTCCAGCAAGACATTTACCTCCTCTGTTAATTAAGTTTCCACATTTATCAAAAGTAGGATTAATATTACCTATTCTACTACCTTGGAATCAAGCAAACTAATGGATATAAATGTGCTTGCTTAACAGCTACAGAAATGACATTTGTTTAGAAATTAGTCATATTAACTTATAGGCACTATAATAGATTATCATTATAAATATCATTTATTCTGTTAAACTGTGGTATTGATGTGGCTCTAGAGATAACTTCTAATGTCGTGAGTTATAAAGACAAAAGAGATTAACACAGATACATTGCCAGAAACTTGGTGTTTAAAAAAAAACAGTGTGTAAAAAAATCATTTAAAAAAATCACTTACAACCTCCCTGCCTGCCACACACACACGCACGCACACACATGCACACACAAATGCCTCACAGCTGGCTCCCTTTCTGCAACATCTCTTCCAGATAAGCCACCCGTCACAGAAGACCACAGCTCCTTTACACCATTCATCGAAGTCTCTCCCTAAAGGTGAACTTTCCATTTACTTTCAGGAACAAACCACGTTGAAGTGTTTCTTTAATAATTACAATGGGATTGAAAGTCTCAAAAACAGTTCTTCATCTGAGTAACAATATAATGACATGACACATAACGAGGAAAGAAGAGTCACAAAATATGCGAGAGAACTCTACTTTCCCTGTAGGCTCGCCCTGACCGCCATTTAAAACGGTGTCGCCTCCCTGTGGCTCCTGATTCTCCGTGCCTGGCTCTCCTTTCCCCTGGCACTTAGCAGCCTTGACATGCATTAGAACTTAGTATGATTGCCCTCAGTGTTTACTGTCTGTCCTCCTCCACAAAGGCAGAGGTTTTCTAGGCCGTTTCATGGATGTTCTCAGAGCACTAAAAGCTCTGCCTGGCACCCAGTGGGCACTCTAAACAATTTGTTTACTAAACAGTTATCTTTCCTTTTTTTTCAAAATGAATTCTTTTCTATTTGCATATGAAAATATGTGCTTATTGTTGGAAAAAAAATGACAATTCTGGAAGACGTAAAGTAGAAAAAACAAATTGCCTTATATCCCATTAACTGGTGACAGCACTGTTATAACTCTGGTGCATATCCTTCCAGCATTTTTTCAGTGCTCACATACACAAGCATATCCAATATATATCTTACATGTGAATATTTCAAAGCTAGATAATACTTATTTGATACTACTGTATTATATCTTAAAAATACAATATGTTCAGGCCAAGATAATTCTAATCTTTTTTTTTTTATTACTGAGGTAACATCGATTTAAAACATTATATAAATTTCAGGTGTACATCACTATATTTCAATTTATGTGTAAACTACATTGGGTTCACCACTCAAAGACTAATTGCCATCCATCACCACATCCATGTACCCTTTTACCCCTTTCGCCCTACCACCTCCCCGTAAATTTTTAGTGAAAGTTTTGTAAAAAGAAAATTTTCTAGAAAGCGAACATTTCAGGGTCTATGCCAAATATGTAAAATATGCATAGTCAAAAAGCCAAATGCAATGGCAAAAGTAAGAAACATGGCTGAGGACTGAAACCCTTCACAAACCTTTCCTTAATCAAACTGGATAAATCCAGTTGACATATACGTGAGATGCTTTTTAAGATGTGTGCAAGTTTAACAGTTCCAGTGATGTATTTTTCTTCTATTTCACCAATTTAAAGAAAAATTCTTTGGGATGTCTCTGAGTCCTTTTTTGAAAGGATTTAATTTCCATCTTTTTTTTTGTTCCAATTGAGAAAAGGGGGAAAATGAGACTTTTCAAGCTCTGATTTGCTTTCTAAGTTGTCTTCAGTACTTTATTTTTCTTTGCAGAAGAAGTAATCATTTTAGTGTTTCATCAAGCACAAAATTCAATCAAAATCACAGTAGCAAAAATTTAAAAGTAGTTTTGAGGATTTTCTGGGTCATCATATAGGCAAAAAGCTCCCAACCAAGTACAATAACTTCAGAAGGAAATGTCATACCATTGAAATATTTTTGTCCATCAAAGTATGTATTGATATTAACCTACAATTAAGTTAACAGAAGTGAAATTATTTATACAGATACATTTAACTTTTACAAAAACCTTTTGTAAAAATCAGAAATTGTTGCTACAGTTATTTAATATTATATAACTTCAATAGAAAAAAAGATTTCATGAAAAATATCTAAAATATATTCAATTGACACAACAAATGAAAAAAGAAGCTCAAAACCAGTATACATATAATATTAATTTTAAAAATATATGCACAGGAAAACATAGTAGGGAAAATACACCAAAATTTTAAGAGTAGTTCTTTCATGATAGTGTTCTTGTAAATGATTTCTATTTTCTTCTTTGAACTTTATTGAATTCTTCAAATATTCTGTAATGAAGATTTTTATAATATGAAAAATGGCATAAACATTTGTAGAGCACACAATGTTTTAAAGCACTTTAATAAGAATTAGCTCACGTGATTCTGTACTGTGTTGAAGTCTTTACTATCTTTATTTTAAAGTGAGGAAACTGATGATCACAGAACTGAAGTAGTTTGGCTAAAGCAACCCAGCTAGCAAGTGACAGAGTTAAGACCAGAGCCCGCTTCATCTGAGACCTCATGCATTGCTCCTTGTATCACACCTGACCAAATATCTGTTGAAAAAAGACAATCTTAATTCAACAGATTGTTTTTAAACATCTCCTATATCCTTCACTCAGTACCAGATTCTGGAGAAATAGTGCCAAATAAGACTAAACACTGTGATGGACACAGTGGGGACACAGAAAAAGCCTAATACGTGGTCTTCACTCTGAAAGTGTGTGATGGAATTGTACAGATGAAATACATGCATGTTAAAGGGAATGTAAAAATAGAAGTCAACATATGCTATATTAAAATAAGTGGTATAAATGAAAAATGCTATAGAAATGTAGAAGAAAAATGGTTACTAAATTTGGGGACTACTAAGAGAGATTTCACAGAAGCTGTAGAATTCATATTGGGGCCTAACATTTGGGAGGGATTCATACAGGTAGAAAGAAAAGGAAAAGGCCTACCAAACCAGAGAAATATCTTAAGCTAAATCAAGAAGATGGGAGTGTAAAAGGGAGGTTCCAGGTTAAGGAACAGGAAACATCTGGCTGGAATGGAATATTATGTCGTAGAGAGTTGGAAAATAAGTTGGACCATAGTGATAACTAGAACCCAAGTTGCAAAGAAAATGAACATCATTCAAAAGGAGATTGGTGGCACAGCAGTTAAGTTCTCACATTCCGCTTCGGCGGCCCTGGGTTCGCAGGTTTGGATCCCTTGTGCAGACCACTTGTGCAGCCATGCTATGGCAGGCGTCCGACATATACAAAGTAGAGGAAGATAGGCACAGGTGTTAGGTCAGGGCCAGCCTTCCTCCGCAAAATGAGGAGAATTGGTGTGGATGTGAGCTCAGGGCTAAGCTTCCTCAAAAAAAAAAAAAAGAAAGAAAGAAAAAGGAGATTGTATTTTTTCCTGTGAGCACTGAGGAACATGAACATTTCTAAGTCATATAATAAAGGTGATTATAAGATGCATTGTCTGAAAACAGAGACTGAGGTGAAGGAGCGCCTTTAGAAGGATCAAAAGGGAAGTTTTGGAAGTAAATCCACCGTACTAAGAGTCATAAGCTGATTATAAAATTTATATGTAAATAGCTTCTTATTTAAAAAAGGAAGAAAAAGAAAAAAGGACTTACACCATCAGACCTGAAGGCTCATTATAAAGCGTGAGGACATACTTTTTCAGATATGAAGATTCATCACAGAGTATTAGTTATTAAGATAGTGTGATATCCTTCAAGGATAGGCAAATAGAAAAATAGAATAAAACAGAGACATATGGTCCCTTTATGTGTGACAAATGGTGTAACTACTGATGTGGTCACTGATTGCCCTCCCCAATGAGGATAAGCATCCAATCCATTGAAGGCCTCAATAGAAGAAAAGGCTGAGTGAGGAAGAATTTGCTCTCTCTGCCTGTCTTCCAGCTGGGACATTCAGACTCAGATTGGACTGGAACTCACACTCAGCTCTCCTGCTTCTCAGGCCTTCAGACTTGGAATAGAACTATGCCGTCCGCTCTCCTGGGTCTCCTGCTTGCTGACTGCAGATCTGGGGCTTTCTCAGTCTCTACAACAGCATGAGCCAATTCCTTATACTAGATAAATATATATCCAGATCTAATAGATCTCATATATCTATTAAATATATATTTATCTATTATAAATATAATTATCTATATTTATATAATATACACATATTATATCTAGTAGATATATATTTATCTGTTATATAGAATTGGCTTATATATCCCATTGGTTCTGTTTCTCTGGAGAATCCTGATTAGCATATTGGTGGCATAATTGTCATTCTTTGTGGTGTGTGGAGAGCCTTATTTTCTGGCTTATTTTGAGGATTTATCATTTTGGTATTCTGCAACGGCATTACAGGTGCCTAGGTACTTTTTGTTTATCCTCCTTAGGATTTCTTAGGATTCTTGAATTTGAGACTTTAATCAATTCTGGAAAATTCTCAGGTATTATCTCTTTGGATATTGCCTTTTATCCTTTCTCTATTACTTCCTTGAGAATTCCAATTAGACATATGAGATAGACATGCTCATTCAATTGACCTTGTCTCTCAACCTTTCCTTCATATTTTTCTGTGTCCATCCAGGCTCTAAATTGGCCTATCTCTTGTCTTTCTGTGCTGCATTCTGTATAACGTCTTCAGATCTTCTTCCAGTTCACTAATTCTCTCTTAATCTCTGTCTAATCTGCTGCACAAACTATGCATCACTTTAATTTCTAATTATTTTGTTTTTCATTTCCAGACAATCTGTTTGGCTCTTTTCCAAGTCTGCTTCATTGTATTATACTATCTTATTCCTTAGGCATATGTAATTTAAATATCTTCATTTATTCTTTTCAAATATATTAAGCCTATTTTGGGGGGGGGGGGACTTTTTTGGCTGAGGAAGATTGGCCCTGAGCTAACATTTGTTGCCAATCTTCCTCTTTTTGCTTGAGGAAGATTGGTTCTGAGCTAATACCTGTACCAGTCTTCCTCTATTTTGCATGTGGGACACTGCCTCAGCATGGCTTGATGAGCACTGTGTAGGTCCGTGCCCAGGATCCAAACTCACAAACCCTGGGCCGCCAAAGCTGAGTGCATGAACTTAACCACTATGCCACCAGGCCAGACCCCTATTACACCTATTTTTTAGAATTCTGTGCAAATAATTCCAATATATGAATTCTTGGTAATCTGATTCTGTTATTTATTGTTTCTGCAGAATCTCTCTCATGTTGGCTTATTTCCTTGTATGTTTTATAGTTAGGGATTGTGAACTCATGTTTTTAAAAACTTTTTCTTTGGAATTATCTGAGACCTGGGTTAAAGTGTTTTCCTCTACATAGGCTCTGAATTTGCCTCTACTGGGTGCCTGGGGGCACCACCAAATTGGCTTGCTTTAAATTCTCAGCATGGACTTTTTCAGACTACAAGGACTACACAGTTGCAAATCTGTGAGGTTCTGCTTTTGGTAATAAACTATCGGGAGTGCCTTTTTCCCCTTTTCCACTCAAAGCAAGGCCAAGACTCACAAATATCCCTACTGTCTTTCTTTGAAGGCTGGGGTTTTGTCATATTACCTTTTGACTGAACATGTCACTCCTATCAGTGTAAACCTTATGCTGGGGACCCAATCTGACTTTTCACCCTGAGTGGGTCCTAAATTTCTTCCATTTCTCCACAAACATGGCTCTTTAAAAGAGGAGTTATGAATCACTAGGGAACCCAGGGAAGCCTTTGGGTGTAGCACTCACCTGCCTAGATTTGTGATTTCTCATTGTTCTGGGCTTATGAAGTATTCTCTTACTAATTTGCCAATATGAACATTCATTTAAAAAGAGTTGTGAAAATATTGTACCCTACACTTCAGTGTGCTGTGTACTAGGGCTTTGTAAAGAACATTAAGTCTTCCATAGTTCCAGAAAAGGAAGTTCTGGCTAAGGTTCAATGATTTCTTATTCAAGTAACAACAAGATATCTATTTCACTCAGTCACCAAAAACAGATGCGCAGTAACATAGTTGCATTATTCTTTAACAGAACTTATTTTAACTCACAGATCTCCATTTTTCCTTCACAGCAGAAAATAGTCTTGTGATTCAAAGCAAAATCATTCACTTCCACAATAAAATTTATTCTCTCTGGGGTAAATTTCCAACCAATTCATGATCATCCACAGGATTCATTCCTCCATGTGGTGGAAAGCCTAAAATCAAGGCTCAATATTACGTGCTGCCCTGACATCTCGTAAAATTAGGAGGGCTTCAAATGGCCTAATCATAAGTTTCCCACCCCATCCTGCACCCATGGATAAGGTACCCTACCAAACAACGCGCCTTATCAGTGTGACCAGGAACGGTTCATGCTTATTCCTGAGTAGTGGTTTTCAGCTCCTTGCCAGCCTGTGGAATTATTCAAACAAGGCGATCACATCTTCTTGTGGGAACTAGGAGGTACCACACTCTTTTGTTACTATAAAGTCTGCCTCCCAAAGCCCTTGGTTGTTCCCTCTGTTCCTGTGTATAATCTCCATGTGATGTCTATGATGTCCTTCTCCCTGAGCTGTGAATATATGTGACTAATGAACTTCTGTGGAGCTCATCTGTCCAGTGTCAATGCTGTGTGTTTAGCCACCTCCATATCCCCAGGGCAGGAATCTCTCCCTCAACAATGAGGTGAATAGGAGGCAACAAAAACCACTGGTGTCACAAACCACATGACATGCCTGACCACAACTCAGGACACTTGGTTAGCTTTAATTAACTGCTCTTGGCTAACTTAACTAGTTCCACAATATGGTGAAGACTGCCTGAGATAGAACCACTAGTTGCTAGCAGGCTTGGGCTGTGCCCTGTGTGGTATTCTGTTGTCTTTGTCATCCATTGCCATCTCTTTCCACCCTAAAATGCTCTTGTACTCAAGATGAGAATTGTTATTTGACTATACCCTGGCATAACCTGGTGCTGTCAAGCCTAGCCTGTCTTCGGCAGGCAGTCTCTGATGCTCCCACATGTAAAGGCTGTGAAAACACAGTGCCTTAACCAGTCAGTGCTTCAGTCTTGCTTACCAAGGGTCAGGTTAAGTCCCAGCATCTAGCCTGGTGACCATAACTGGCTTCTTGGGGAAGCTATACAGACTTTGTTTGTAACTGTGCACATCTAGGACAGACCCAGAGATAGCCCTTTGTGAGGTTTGTGGAAAGGAAGAAGACCACCATCCCACAGAGAATTAAGCATGGCATCCTGGTTGCTCTTATTCATGCAAGGATAGTGACCTTTCTGGTCTCCTGTGCTTCTGCTTCCCTTGCTGCTGTTGCTTGCGCTCTCCTGACCCTCAAGGGTATTGAGGTGCACATCCATGGTGGCCTGTGGCCCAGGGGCTGATGGAAAAAAAAAAAAGAGTTGGGGGGAAGAAGGAGTATTTGGTACTCAACTGCTCTTCCAATGCAAAACCCATAGCCAATGCACCTAGGCTTTGCTCAGTACTGTGCTTACCAGCACACCAAAGGGCTAATCTTGCAAGCATGGGCCTTATGGCCTCCATCCATGTCATAGACAAAATGATTTTACTGTATGAGGACCCTGACTGCAGGAAAATTGGCATTCCCTGGAGGAAGAGGCAGCCACCTGCCAGAGAGACCACCAATCTCCTGAATCTTTCCCCATAAACACCCAGAAGGTTGGCACCACAGGTCATTGTATAGACAGAAACTGAAAGCTGCAACTTTGTGTGGCTAGAAACTCAAAATATTCTCCAGGAACTTGTACAGAGAAAAGAAAAAAAGGAAGCCTGCATGACAGAAAAGGTGGGGCTGTAGCAGAGGATGGTTTTGATCTATCAAGTCTAGGTGGTAGACCCAGCAATCTTCCAGTGTACCACTCTGCTATCTATGCCTTTGTTGTAACAATGACCCTAATCCTCAGGATTATACGGAAACACTCATGGCACCCTTGTGGAACCAGGAAGGAGTTAATTCGAACCCAACTTAAGCCCAGGGTCTCTAAATCATATAAATCAATCATTGCTATGGAAGAGACCCCTAACCTTGATGACATTGATTTGAGGCTTTCTGGAGGAAGAAACTTACAAATATGATAGGGATAGAGAGGAACACTCCCCCACCCCTCACCAACATAAGATAAACCAAAAAAAAAATGGAAAGAAAGAAACCTGGAGGCAGGGAGATAAAACCAACAAAAACCAAGTTACAACAAGGGCTCATAATCTGACCCAACTGGAGATCCAAAATTTACTAAAAGAGTTTTATACAACCAATAATGAAAGGACACTGGTTGGCTTTTGTGCCTCTACAACACAGGTTCTGAATTAACTTCAGTATCAGCTGAAATTCACCAACTGGCAAAACTTCATGGCCTTAACATGTAAGGCTAACATTGCAGTTATGCCTGGGGATCCCACTAAATTTAAACATGGTATCCCCCATAATGGAGGATTTACTTAAGGGAATTACTGAATACAAAATAGAAGACAGGTATGCCTCACTCTAACTATCAGAACTCGTCTTGCTTAAATTCCCCATGGTAACAGCACTCCTTGCCCTAAAATATCCCATAGTGGGCATGGATGCTCTGACCCAATGAAAAATAAATGAAAATTAAATTGTCTTTGACATTTACAAATTGGCTTGACAAAATGAGAACCCCTGACCCATCCCCCACCTCATCCCCATAAAAATGGTTAACACGACTCAATGTAATTTAAAACAGGGTCCTCGAGGATTAAAACTTGTTATATAACTGGTAATGAGTGAAGGGTGATTAACTCTACTGCTTCTTCACTTAACAGCCCTAACTGGCCTGTTCTTAAACCTGGAATAAATGACTGCTGCCCCACAGTGAATTGCTGCAACAGTAACACCACGGTCCCAACCTTTTCAGCCTCTACAGCCAACAACCTAATTACTAAACTTGCTGACTCCATCCAATCAGCAACTGGTAAATATTTTGCTACTATAAATTTGACTAATACGTTCCATTTAATGCCTATGTCAACAGCCTCTGCACTACAGTTTGCCTTTACCACTAAAGGGAGACAATACATGTGGACAAGGCTACTCATGGGATGCCTCAGTAGTCTTGCCATTGTACACAATCTTTACAGGCAAACCCTTGACTATATCCCACTTTCTCCAGGGGCACAGGTATGCCATTACATTGATGACATCCTTCTCCAAGGAGATTTGGTTCACATACCACTAAAGACATACAAATATTCACAAAGTAGCTCAAAAAAGGGGATGGACCATTGTCCTACACATAGAGCAAGGCCCTGCCACCTCCATCAAATTCCTGAAAGTTACTTGGTCATCTGAAGGTTGCTCCATCCCTGACATTTTCAAGAAATAGATATTGACCCTCTAAGCACCCACAAGGTTAATACAAGTCCAACATCTTTTAATCCCTTTTGGGTTCTGGAGGTAACATATTCCTCATTTACAAATTTTACTTAATGTCACTGATGCTGTTATTTACAAATTAGCCCACCTTGTAGGAGGTCCCCTCCAACAAAAGGCTCTAGAAATCTGTCCAAATTGAAATCAACAAGAACTTCAGTTCGTGCCCTCAGACACCTCTTCACTGTAGAGGTTTCAGCACCTTCTCTCAGGGTTCCTGGAGTCTCCGGACCACCTCTGATGGTCATAAGTTGCCCATGGGCTCTGACGCAAGAAATTGCTTTTTTGGCCTTGTGGTATACGGCATTAGAGTGGCAATTACTGGCTACAGACCGGGCTCTTCTGGAAATGGAGGCTTTCACAAACCTTGAGACTGTGACCCTCTGTACCCAGCTATCTATTATGCTTTGAGTTATTGAAGCAGCACTGCAAGAGCTTGGCATAGCTCCTGAAGCCTCCTTGCTATAGGATGGAATCAAACGTGGGCATGTTCCACCTGTAGGAGGGAGTGGCTTCCCCTGTCCTCAGTCCCTTGACAGACGCCACAGTGCTGGAAGAGGTCATCCCTCTCCCAGAGCCCCTGATTACCTAAGGAGCCCCTTGGGATCAACTGAATGAACAGCAATAGGAGTTCATATACTTTACTAACGATATCATCACCATCGTAAGTGATGGCTTTCAGTGGAGAACTGCTGCGTTTCATCCCTTAACCAGAATGTCCCTCATAAAAGAGAGAACTCAAGGGTCAGCATAATTGATACAATGCAGACAATTGACAATCAGCCCCATCTGTACATTTACACAGATTCTTAGGCCATTACTTAAGAGTTGCCCCCTTTTGGGTAAGAACTTTGGGAATCTCTTGCTTCATAGATACAAAACATATAAATCAAGGTAATATATTTCTCTACATATACCAAGGCCATGATACAAGGCCTCACCAGGATACTCCTTAACCCTTTCAGAGTTCTACAATCTACTCATAGTGACCAAACCACTCATTTTACTTCTCAGAATATACAGTGCTGGGCTCTTGAAGAAAGCAATCACTTAAACTCCCACCTCCCCTATAGGACACAGGCAGCCAGCTCCAGGCAGCCAGTATAATTGAGGCTTATTTAGGGACTCCATTTAAGCCACAAAATGGAAAATTCACCCCAACCCCCTGGGGATACCCACTCCCTACACCCATGCCACAGAGACCTTTCAATTGCCTTTATTGTCTATAAATGGTGACACCTCTGAAGTTCATATTTTTGATGACAACCTCACCATGTAGCCGTCTCCCTCCTAGTCAGATGCTTACTTTGCTCCCTAAAAGTCTCTGTCATCATCAAGATTTAAATCGATGTCAAGGCATCAAGGGGTCAATTGTGCCATAAGGCTAAAAATTAAGGATTGGTAGGATGTGCTGCCTTGACATTTGATAAAATAAGGCCTCAAATGGCCTAACCCAAGCTCCCCTCCCTACTCTGCTCCCACGAATAAGGTCCCTTCACCAAACAACCCTCCTTATCAAAGGCACCAGACATGATTCCTGCTCATCTCTGAGTAGTAGGTTTCAGTTCCCTGCCTGCCTGCAAAATTATTCAAACAAACCAATCATGTCTTCCCACAGCAACCAAAAGGCACGTCATCCTCTTAACACTACAAAGCCTGCCTCCCTCAGCCCTGGTTGTCACTCTGTTCCCAAGTGCATCCCCTGTGTGGCCCTGCATGGTGGCCTCCTCCTCAAGGTTGTGGGTATAAACTGCTGTTGATCTCATCTGATCACACCTGTCCAGGGTCAGGTGTCGTGTGTTTAGCCATCTCCATGGTGGGACTCCCTCCTTCACCAATGGGTTGAAAGGCGGGTGATTAAAATGCCCTATCACAATTACCACTTTCCTTTCTCTCTTGAAATTGAGCCTTAAGTATAGAGAGGACAAAGCATCAGGTTCACATATGTCCTGTGTCCATGCTGACCTTCACTGAGTTGCAACATGCCCTGTTTTGTCATTGTGCACTGGGATCCACTGTTGTTGTCTCAATATAACCATAACCTCAGGAGGAGGTATATGCATCTGCACTGACTTTGTTCCAACCTTAGGATATTTAGGGTTCATGGTCTATTTAAACCATTCTGTGCCCTTCTGGAGGTCATCTCAGTCTCTCTCCTGCACCCCTCTGAGGGTCTGGGGACTCCATGAGGTGTCCATTGCTTCCTTTCTAGGGTTATACTAGACGTAGAGCTTCTTTAAGATGCTCAGATTCCCTGAAAATGAAAGCATAGTCCTCTCTATACTTGGATTTCCTACCTCATTCAAATTTCTAATGCTTAATCCCCCTCCAGCTCAACTCAGTGAGCTGGGGTCCTGGGCACCTTCCCAGAGACTCAGACAATGTCTGGGGCCTCATGATATCTTTCATTCTTCTCCCACCACAGCCAATGATTCAATTCTCTTCCCAGAAACACAAAAACTCTTATGTCGTCATACACTTCCTTCCCATTCTAAGGTTTGGTCTCAGTTCTCCAGTCTCAGATCAAAACATCTTTTCTCTCATAATGTCAGGTATTTCCAGAGACAACTTTGACTTTCAAGACTATGGCTCTGTTCACAACAAATCAGAAACTTCAGTGAACTCTTGTTCTAGATTATGTGTACCATTCTTTGGGAAACAGTGTCCACAGAAAGCATTAAAGGAAGTGTAAAGGAGTAAAGAAATCTTAGTTGATAATTAAAATAATTATCAGCTATACACTTTAAAACAGCTATTCTTAATTGAGCCCTTACTTAGCGAGGTAGTACATTGCTTTATATACATTATTTTACTTAATCCTTACCACAAATGTCAGAGATGGAGAGGTGGGGTTATCTCCATAACTCAAATGAGACAACTTGAATTGAATCTTTCAGATACCAGGAACTTGCTTTAAATTAGGATTTAAGCCTTATTATATGTGATTACAAAACATAGGCTTTTAGTCATTTCATTATGCTGCCTCCCTTCTAGAGTCATAGACCCTTATATATTTAGAAGAGATTAGAATAGCATAGAAATACCAAGAATTATAAAGTTAAGGACCCAGAAGCTACCTAAAACTCATCTACTATACCATTTACCATATGCATGAATTATTTCATAAGGAACAGTTTCTTTCTTTGAACCACATATTCTCCAGTGTTGAACCAAACTCAAAGCATTGCTCGAGCAATTCATCTGATATGAAACTTTAACTCAATTTTGAATCTTAAAAATGAAAATCTTATGATTGAAATAATATGCACAACTTTGAACAAAAATTACTTTTTTATTCTCTTGGTAATTTTCATTAACTGTTACACAATACACGTATATAGTATAATTATATATCTACGAACACACACATTCAGATACCTTAAAATTCTTTCACAGAATAAAATGGAAGCAAGTGCCTATTGCTGGTGGTATAATCTTATCTATAATTTAATTATTGTTATTTTCAGGTGTGTCAGTTTTACCTTCCAACTTATCTTCCATGTCACAACAATTAGCAGAATTCATTGAAAATAGTAAGGGATTGATAGAAACTTTTGTTGAAAGATTCTAAGACTTTTTTTTGTTTGATTTTAGACTTTTGTTTTGCTGCACTTTATCTTTGTAGTTTTTGATTAAAATATGAAAATAAGTTGGCATTTTATGGGAGGACATCTTCCAATTAAGAGGAGAGGGGCCCCAAAGAATGCCTCAAAGGAAACCCACTATCAGAATCCCTGGAGGAAACTGACAGTTGCCTGCACTGTATTTGCCAGACCTTGTAGTCATTTTTATATGGTAAGACAAATAAATATGCATTCCCCTTGAAAGATACAATTATGATTTGTGACCTTTTCCAAGCTGCCCTAGCTCACTACACCTTCGACCGAGTATCAGTAGCTGCTAAATGATCAGGCACTCTGCTTCATCCATCTGCTCTAACCTCTTTCGAAAAGTGACCTCTTTCGAATTCTTTTTTATAAGCTTTGGATATTTTCTTTTTATAGCTTTGCCAACATAATCATATTACATCCTGACAACAGGCAGTGTAAATTAATTCCTCTGCTGTCTTAGGAGCCTCGCCACAGAGAAGAACCAGATTTTGCACCTCAACACTTGATTAAATTGTGGAAAGGAGAAGACAAAGAAATGAGGTCTCTGGGAAAATTGTATCTCATTTATGCCAGCCTGGAGACTCACGGAGTGAATCTGAAGCAAATTAACTCTTCGTAAGATTTTTTTTAATGTCTTGATGGGGGTGGGGAGAGCAGTAGATAGAGCAAGAGAGAACGCAAGGGTGGGCAAAAAGCCTATTTACCTGAAATTAATCTTACGCCAGATGAACCAGAGCAGCATTTCCCAAACATGCCTGCTCCGAAGGCTCGCCTGGGAAGTCTGTTAACAATGCAGATTCCCAGGGCCTTCCCTAGAGCCTCTGACAGTATGTTTGACACCGTACATTACAAGCACCCAAGAAGATTCTTGTTGTCACACAAGTTTGGGAATAACTGAATTGAAAGTTAGGTCAGATTCTCCTCCACCTTTCTCTAATAATACACTGAAAAAACCCCATAAATCCATAAATTATGTTGCTTCAGCGTCTATAGCATGTATCACTCAAAAGAATTGACTGTTTACCAATAGTTTTAGCAAAGCATACCAATGTGTAGACACAGCCTTGGGAACCTAGTCATCCACTTGCAGACCTTATTAAAACTTTCCTTGCAGCAAATGAGAAATTAAATAAATCACAAAATTAACTTTGTCCATGCCTGCTCTATCAGGACACATACTGATGACCTTGGCTACATCAGTCGTCCCCTGTGCTCTTTCACCTTTCACTCTAATAACCAACTCTGACGCTCGCCACTAACTCAGTTTAATATGTTGTTCACTCAACATTCTATGAGAATGACTTGTTTTACCCCCAGAAGGCCATACCTCCTGGGAGGCAAGAACAAGTAGATTCTAGGTGTGGACAGTGGACAGTAGATGTGCAATGAGCACTTTCCAAATGAACTTCACATTGATCTGACAGTGTGAAATCTACATCATTTGCAGATCTTGTCTGTTTAGACAGGAAGCTTATGTTATTGAAATTGATAAAAGAGCTCTGTTGGCATTTTAAGCATTACTGCATTTATTCCTAGGTCAGCACTATGTCTGAACCAAGAAAAACCTTTCAAATCATCCTGCCACTCTGACCCAGTTCACATCAGATGTTTCACTGTTATCTTTTGACATTTGATTAAGGATGCTGAAGAATTTTAGTTGGAAAAATTCCCCCAAATCCATCATAATTAAAATAACTAAAGAAAATACTATAAAGCTGACTCCATTTGTAATAATCTGCAAATTAGTATAATTACAGACATTTCTCAAAGATCCTCACCAGCAGGGGCAGGTGGAAAGGAAAGGAAGCACAGATACATTGAAAATAACAGAAGAAATTGCTCACCAAAGCTTATTTAGGCTGGAGAGTCAGCCTGAGAGGCCAGAACACCGAGGATGATGTCAACTAAGATCTCTCTGGGTATATCTCAAAAAGATTGTAAGAAAATGGACTAAGAAAAAGGCTGATTGAAGATCTCATTTAATTCAACTAGTATTTGGGGGGTGTCATTTATAGATGTTCATCTTCCGAATAAAAAATTCAAAAGCAATCTTTTGAAACGTAATCAATGTAAAACAGCTGTTTGTAATAGGACAAATACTGAGAAAGAATATATGAAGGCAGAAAAGGAAGGGAGAAAAGCCTGCATCATCACTTTAGAACACATGGTAGGGCACAATTTCACTACAGCACTATGTCCAGGCTCCGGCCAACAGCTGAATCCCAGACTAATTGCTTTGCGCCCTTCACCGTCTTCCTTCATCAACCTCCTCTTGTTTCCTCCCCAGCCTCCGCTGGGGCCCCGGATCTTCCAATGGCCTCTTCCTCTTCATCCTAGCCAAACCAGCTCTTGGAAAATATGTACCTAATTCATTCACAGGGGTATCCTCTATGTGTTCTTCTCTACAAGGAGAATTCCAGACAAACTCAGACCAAAGAAGCAAATCGTTAATGGCAGCATTTCCACAAATTAGTTAATAGAAAAGGGGTGTTATTTGGGAAAGACGGAGGATTTTCCTCAATTGTCAGCATTTTGTCTTCTGCCCATTCTTAAGGCTGGTAGGGGTTATGGAGTCAAACCTGTGTTCCCAGCATCATCGATTGCGTAATATGGGGCAGATTCCTTAACCTCTTTGAGCCTCGTCCCTTTCCCTCGTCCCTGCCATGTAATGTTCCCTCAATGACTAAAGTCTCCCTGTATTTTTCCTTTGCAGTGTAGGCAGGAGAACCTCAATTTTGACAGTTTCTTTCTAGTAATTAAGTAGCTTTCAGCTGTGGCCTCTTTGATTCCTCTTACCTTACACACAAGTCTGCTGAAATCCAACCCACCTAAATTGCCCAAATAACCAGGAACTAAAGAGGAAAGTAGTGACTAAAACATATTCTACTTCACTTATAGGCATTTAAAACCAATTTACTTTACTTTTAAGACCTATGGATTTAGGTGCCTTCACTGTAGCAACCTCAAAACTTGGAGTGTTCTGAGCTGGATGGATAAAATTTACAAAAAATATATTTTGCTTGCACTAAAAATTGTGAGCTTAAAGAAAAATCGAATTAGTGTGTATGTGCTAGCTCTTGTTTCACTTGAATGAAGAGTGCTCTGGTTGTCTCTGGGTCTTTTAGTTTCAGAGGAGTTGATTCGTAAGTTCCAAGCTATACAGTCCACCCTGGAACACTGAGGTTTCCAAAAACTTTGAAGCCTTGCATGCTGGAGTCTACAGAACACAGACAATAATCATACATCACAGGGGACTGAGAGAGGAGCATTCTGGCATTTTCAGAAGCCTCTATTACAGACGTAGAAATAATGAAAAACAATATAAATGTTCTTTTTTTTACCTACTTGTGTGTGTTGCTTTCCCCAGCAAACCCTCTGTGGAGCAGGGAGAGAAAGTAGAGGAGCCTATCTTCTGTTAACTTGAATACTCTTTATATTTTAAAGTATTGTTCAATTGCCACGATTAAAATTCAAAACCTGTTTCCCAGTGAATTCTAAGTCAGCAGTCTTTCTGTAGTCTGAAACGTCATGATCCTTTGATGTGTTTTTAACATAAGCTAGCCCAGTCATAGCAGCATATTTTTACTGAGTAAATTTTTTTTCAGAGGCATTTGTTCAACTGAGGCGAAGTAGAGTGGCCATTTTGCTGCTGTGTAATGAGGTAAACTCTTTTGAGCCTAAGAATCTTCTCTTTCTTTTAACCCTTTCTATGACTTGCCTCCAGCTTTATCTGGGAAACATATGTTGTCATTCTCATCTCTATTTCTCATATACATAGTATTAATTATAACTGTAAATAGAATTTTTAGTCTTTTTAAAACTGCAGTTTTTTTGTATCTGCACTCTGGCAAAATCTCTCCCTTTTTTTTAAGTGGTGACTTTCATTTGTTTTAAATTAAGAGTAGTGATGGAAACATATGATTCAGCTCCTAACTCTATCACCATCTATAACTGGGAGCAAGTGACTAACTTTTCATAACACATTTTTAATAACCCATGAAGTTCAGTAGCTGGGTGAAGATTAATAAGTGTGTTTTCTAAAGTTAAAAATATGTAGAAATATCTCAATGGGCTAATTTTGAATATTGAGATGTAAGATTTTGCACAAGAGACTCAAATGTCTGTCTGACCTTGACCACTGAGTACCTAATCCAGTTTCTTTTTCTTATTTTACAATTCAATGGAATTGATGCAAAGTCAAACTAATCAATGCTATCATAGACGGTTAAGAGAAAAACAAAACAACTGACAATCCATAAGTAACTTGGAGATATATGAGAATTTTGGAGCTAGAAGAAACTTTAGTCATCAGCAAATTAATAAACAAAAAGTAAACAAACAAAGTAACCCTGACTTCAGAGATAAGGAAAAGGCAATCAGATTACTGACAGGACAGAGATCTGGTTGATTTCAGAATCGAGTCTAGACATAATGTTACTGGACATCTGAAACAGTACTTATCCCACAATAATGGTAGTTTCTAATGTTTTCAAGGATAAAATCACTTTTTAACATCAGACCCCCTGTGGACATAATGAGTGCAATTTGTAAAGGAAAAAGGGCCAGCCTCTGGGCAGGGATGGGGCGGGGGGGGGGGGGGG